>NW_023615138.1:0-67725 GCF_013339695.2 Rhipicephalus sanguineus | reverse complement strand
GGATCTCGCGGCCCATAGGTAAACCAAGCTCAAGTTGCGGCGCGACGACAGCGCCGCGCCAGCCGCGTGCGGCTCTGTCGGAAAACAATGAACCTTCGCGCGGGCGGACTCAGCCCCTTTCACGGTAGCGGTAGCGCACGTGCGCTCGCGTTCTTCTCTCGGTGAGGGTAACTGTGGGCGGTCAGCTGGGTACGTTGAATCGAGAGGCTTGCTGTGCGAAGCTGCGCATTTCCGCGATGGCAGAAGCCACCCCGCGGATGCGCACGCGTGGTCCGAAGTATTGCGGTTTAGCGGCCAGCACAACAGTGCAGACAACACCAAGGCACGCGATTTACGCGTGAAACTATTGTTTTGTGTCGCACGAGAAATACAGGCGGCAAGCGTGGATAGCTGACAGCGATGTCTCGCCTTCTATTTGGTTGTCTGAGTTCATCGCTTTCGTTCGTTTCGACTACCTGAATCGGTAAGTAACGCGGCTCGTGCACGCAGCGTCTACAGTAATGATTACACGCTGTCTTCTCGCATTGTGAAAGTCCAGTTACGGTTGTAGGTGAAACAACTTTGTGTTTTGATTCCCGTGTTCGTGAAACCATGCCATCGTTGTGAACATTCACACTCGCGTTATACCGTTAGCGTTGCGCGGTTGGTTGAATTCAACTGAACTCGGCACATTGTCAGAAGTTCGGCGCCTGCAATTCACGCGTCGGGAAGGCTGCTTTATCACGCCGAAACGGACGTCCGGCATTTTCAGCAAGCTTGACATCGTCTGCAGGTTTGCTTTGTTTTTGTCACTTTATTAGTGTGATATATATTTAAGCCGCTAAATACAACTGGCACTTAATACATGCTCTGCAATTGCAACCTTGAAGTAACCTTCTGTCACCTTCTGACTCATGCGATTTTGTAGCCGCGTTCGCGCAGCAGGTTTTATACGCCTGTCAAGTCGATATCATAAAAAGAGACTGCAAGCATGACACGAGAGCCGAAAAAACGAGGCGAGCAGTTCATCTTGCTTCGCAGTGGTTAAAGCTCAGCTAGCTGCCTCGCGTCTTAATCGGCGGGTGATTCTCCAGCGGCACGGAGGACTTGACTCTAACCTTCTCAGGAAACAGGGCCATGGCCGTGTAATTTATTTTTTTCGCACGCCGCAAACGTTTGTTCACGAAAGTACACGGCTGCTACTGTAAAGCATGCCATATCAAAACAACAATCATATGATTCGTAGTTCACACCGCAGAACATCGATAGCGTGTACGCCCTTACAAAAAATCTTATTGAAAAATAATTGAAAAGCTAGTGGTCAATGTTGACGCATTGTATTGAAAAGTATTTGAATGGTATTTGAAAAGTTATTGAAAAGTCATTGAGCTCACCGTTTACACCCATTGAAAGTTGGCCGGTGATATTTTATAAAAAAGTTATTGACACAAAAGTGATTGAATTGTAGTGAACCTGTTATTGAATAGTTTATGAGCTGCAATTCAAGCGGCATTGAAATTTGATGATCTAGTTATTGAAAGTAATGTACAGTATGTCGTAATAGTTGTTGAATTCTTGTAGACATGCAAGTGTGATATATATCCTCCCCCTGAAAGAACAATGCCTACTGAAGCACATGCCACAGTAGGCATGGTCCAAAAAGTCTTGCATAGAACCTCTTGAAGAATGCCTGCTGAGGCACGTGTTTACAATATAAATTGCAGTTCCTTGGGCTTCATAAACACTTTTCGTAACTCTAATAACAGCTGCTAAGTGCCCTTTATGGGTTTTATATGAGCACACAGCTATCTATAGATAGGCACTGCTGGTGTATGCTTTGTAGTGAACAATACAGACGACGACGAAGCAGCCAAGAAAGCAAGCCACATCGTTGGTGGTAGCCACGCGACCCGAGCTTGCGCTTGCTTGGATTTTGGACCCTCGACGTTCCTCGTCGTTCCTTCACGTTTGTACGTGAATAAACCACGTGACATTTGGTGGAGGTGCGTGGATTCTCCGTACGAACCTGGAACTTCGCTCCCGCAAGCTCCCCCCTGTCCGTGACCCCAACATGGCCAACGAGACCCCTCCTCAGGCTGGACCTTCGGCTGTCCACGTCACCTGCGGCGCCGTGTATCCCCAGCGAGATCCACCTATCTTCTCCGGCTCAGGTGAATCGGACGTGGAAGATTGGTCGTTGAGGTACGAAAGAGTCGGCGCCAGTAACAAATGGGACGACCAAATGAAGCTTGGCTACGTCACGTTTTATCTCGCGGACATCGCGCAGCTGTGGTATCACAACCACGAGGCTGAAATTCCAACTTGGGCAGCTTTCAAGACTGCTGTTACAGACGTGTTTTGGCGGCCTACGGTTCGCAAGCTTCACGCCGAGCAGCGCTTGCGTCAACGTGCGCAGCAACCGGGCGAGAACTACACGGGCTACATCGAGGATGTCCTGAATCTGTGTAACCGCGTGAACTCCTCCATGACCGAGGAGGACAAAATCAGGCACATTCTGAAGGGCATCGAGGACGGCGCCTTTCAGATGCTGCTCGCGAGAAACCCTACCACGATCGCGGCACTCGTCTCACTCTGTCAGAGCTTCGACGAGTTGCGTAGACAGCGCGCGATCGCCCGTCAAGCCCTCACGACGCCCGACACGCTCTCAAGCTTGCAGCTAGCTGCCCGTCCTGCCGATCAGCAGCCGCTTTTGTCCACGATCAAGGACTTCATCCGCGAGGAGGTAGCGCGCCAGCTATCATTACTGCCGCTCACGCACGAGCCTGCGCAGGCTTTGGCTCCGGACCTACAACACGCCATTCGAACCCAAGTTGCGGAGGCCCTCCCACCGATTCTCCAACAAGCACCCGTCACTGCACCGCTTACCTACGCCGCCGTCGCTGCTCGCCCGCAGCAGCCTACGCCATATTCTCGACCTGCCATGCCACCCCATCCCTTGTCGACGACTGTGAACGCCGCGTCGACTACCTTCGCGAGACCTTCGACTCCATTTTACCGCCGCTCAGACGCGTGGAGAACGACAGACAATAGGCCCATCTGCTTCGCCTGTGGTATCGCTGGACACGTCGCCCGCTACTGTCGCCAATGTCCTCCATTTGACGCCGTGGGTAGGCCTGTTGCGTCGTCGTCAAGGGCGCCACCAAGGTACACCCTTGATGATCAACGACCCTACGCCAACCACCGATCACCATCCCCTCGACGACGCTCCCTGTCACCAATGCGTCGCCGACCTACTACGGAAGAGGGAAACTGATCGCTGCAGTTCCGGAGGCAAGAAGGGACGTTCAGCGCAATAACACGGAGCCGTAAGAAAGAGACGCAGACAACACGTCCCTAGTTATGCATCTGTACCAACCCGCCCAACTAGCCGGAGGCAAGAGCTGCATGCGAGTCGAACTGCTCAAGGCCTCCATCTTTTTCGCCGCAAAACGTTATCGACGTCAATGTTGAAGGGACCGCCGCACAAGCGCTTATTGACACAGGAGCCGCCGTTTCCGTAATCTGCGAGAACCTATGCCGCAAGTTAAAAAAGGTGACCACGTTGCTCTCGGGACTAATGCTCCGCACGGCCAGCTCACAGTACATAGCACCTTCTGCTGTGTGCACCGCGCGTGTAATTATTCAAGGCGAACTGTACGTCATCGAGTTTTTCGTGCTAGCGTCATGCTCCCACGACGTTATTCTCGGCTGGGACTTCCTTTCGCGTCATCGTGCCCTCATAGACTGCTCCCGTGCAGAAGTCGCCCTTACGCCGCTGCAAACTGCTCTTTCGGTGGATCCCCTTCCCGACGCTTACAAACTTGTCGTTGCTGAGGACACAGATATAGCCCCGAAAACGTCCACCCTGGTAGCCCTGACCTGTAAAGCCGCTCCAGACGGAACTGTTCTGTTCGTCCCGTCCGAGGTATTTCTCCGCCGCCGCGGCTTGCGACTACCGTTTGCCGTACTTGCCGTTGAATCGGGTGCTACATTTATGCTGGTTGCGAACTCACTGACATCCCCAGTTACACTACTTCGCGGGGAATGTTTGGGCAACATACAAGACGTTGACCTGATGCGTTCTCTGGAGTTTGCTGCAAACCAACCCGACCTCCAGCTGAATGTCATCACACCACCTGTTGCCACTTCTTCCGCTCCAGACGTTTTCCACCCTTCCGTTGCCGCTGATCTATCGCCGACACATCGACGCGAACTCTTAGCCCTTCTTCGAGAGTTCCGCTCTTCCTTTGATTGCGCTCAACCATCTTTGGGGCGTACAACGAGCATCACGCACCACATTGACACCGGTGGTAATGCTCCCTTACGCCAACGACCATATCGAGTTTCAGCGGAAGAGCGGCGAATTATCAACGAACAAGTCGACGATATGCTCAAGCGCGGTGTCATCCAGCCGTCCCAGAGCACCTGGTCGTCCCCTGTTGTGCTTGTGCGCAAAAAGGATGGATCAATTAGAATCTGTGTCGACTACCGCCGCCTCAATAAAATAACTTGGAAGGATGTATACCCGTTGCCACGCATCGACGATGCTCTCGATTGCTTGCAAGGAGCAGAATATTTCTCGTCGTTGGATTTACGCTCGGGTTATTGGCAAGTTCCGATGGCCGACCCTGACCGATCGAAGACTGCATTCGTCACTCCTGACGGGCTGTATGAGTTTAACGTCATGCCGTTCGGACTCTGCAACGCCCCAGCTACCTTCGAACGGATGATGGACAACATCCTTCGCGGCTACAAGTGGAATACCTGCCTCTGCTACCTTGACGACATCGTCGTTTTTTCTCGCGATTTTCCGACTCACCTTACTCGCCTTCGTGCAATTCTCACGTGTCTCACCTCTGCTGGCCTTCAACTTAACATCAAGAAGTGCCATTTTGCGGCGCGCCAGCTCACAATACTGCCACGTCGCCTGCAAGGAAGGCGTTCTTCCGGACCCCGCGAAACTCCGCGCCGTGGCCGAATATCCGAAGCCGAACTCTATGAAGACGCTTCGAAGTTTTATTGGGCTGTGCTCGTATTTTCGTCGATTTGTGCGCGACTTCGCTTCTATCATCGCGCCTCTTACCAATCTACTGACAGCCTCCAGCGGCCTGTCTGCTTGGTCACAGGAGTGTGACGAGTCTTTTATGACGCTGAGGCGCTTATTAACGTCGCCTCCGATACTTCGTCACTTTGATCCTAATGCGCCTACAGAGATCCATACCGACGCCAGCGAGGTCGGTCTTGGTGCAGTACTGGCTCAACGAAAACAAGGATATGAAGAATACGTCGTTGCTTACGCGAGTCGCACCCTCAAGAAAGCCGAGTGTAATTATTCTGTCACAGAGAAAGAGTGCCTCGCCATTATCTGGGCTTTGGCCAAGTTTCGCCCGTACCTTTATGGCCGCCCTTTCGAAGTAGTGACGGACCACCATGCCCTATGTTGGCTGTCATCGCTGAAGGATCCGTCGGGACGCCTCGGTCGATGGGCGCTTCGCCTACAGGAATACGACATTCGTGTTGTGTACCGATCCGGCCGCAAACACTCGGACGCTGACGCCCTATCCCGCTCACCGCTACTGGCTGACACAGCTTCGTCGTCAGCTTCCTCAGCTGTCTTGACGCCAATTGACTTCGCAGACATGCCGTTGGAGCAACGCAAGGATGCGTGGATTTCCCATCTTCTCGACTTTCTGACTGACCCATTAGCACATCCAGCCTCAAGAACTATCCGTCGTCAAGCCACGCATTTCACTATTCGAGACGACCTCCTCTATCGGCGGAATTACGCGTCTGACGGTCGGAGGTGGCTGCTAGTGATACCACGCCACATGCGCTCAGAAATCTGTACTGCTTTCCACAACGACCCGCAAAGTGCTCACGCCGGCGCTCTCAAGACCTACAACCGCCTGCGTCAGCGATACTACTGGCGCGGCATGTATACTTTTGTGCGCAAGTACGTACGTGCTTGCACTGCTTGTCAGCGCCGTAAAGCTCCACCTGAACGCCGAGCCGGTACACTTCAGCCTCTGCCTTGTCCGGCGCGTCCATTTGATCGCGTCGGTATCGACTTATACGGACCGCTTCCCTCGACTTCTTCTGGAAATAGGTGGATAATTGTCGGCGTAGACCACCTCACACGTTACGCGGAAACTGCAGCCCTGCCCACAGCAACAGCAAGAGAAGTTGCGTTTTTCATCTTACGCAACTTTGTCCTTCGCCATGGTGCTCCCCGTGAACTTTTGAGCGACAGAGGGCGTGTTTTTCTATCTGACGCTATTCAAGCATTGCTCGCTCAGTGCAACGTCATTCATCGCATGACGACCGCATATCACCCGCAAACGAATGGCCTCACTGAACGATTTAATCGCACTCTCGGCGATATGCTGACAATGTACACCGCATCAGACCAGACCAATTGGGACACCGTCCTTCCGTTTGTCACGTACGCGTACAACACCGCTACGCATGCGACCACAGGTTTTTCGCCTTTCTTTCTCTTGTACGGACGCGATCCATCATGCACGCTTGACACTATGCTTCCCTACACGCCTGACTCATCTGAGTACACTGCAATTTCTGACGTTGCCAGGTACGCCGAAGATTGCCGACGATTGGCCCGTTCGCTGACAACCGAGGACCAAGGCCGTCAGAAGCTAAGGCACGACACCGACCGACCTCTCCCTACTTTTACGACAGGTGCCCTGGTTTGGCTTTGGATCCCACCGAACACTCCTGGCCTTTCGTCGAAATTACTTGCCCGATATCACGGGCGCTACCGCATTCTCACTCGTACGTCCCCAGTCAATTATGAGGTTGAGCCTTTGACACCGTCCCAAGACTTACGTCGTCGTGGTAGGGAAATCGTCCACGTGAGTCGCCTCAAGCCCTATTATGACCCCGCCATACTGACAACGCCTTAAGTCGCCAGGATGGCTACGCTATTCACCGGGGGCAAATGTAGTGAACAATACAGACGACGACGAAGCAGCCAAGAAAGCAAGCCACATCGTTGGTGGTAGCCACGCGACCCGAGCTTGCGCTTGCTTGGATTTTGGACCCTCGACGTTCCTCGTCGTTCCTTCACGTTTGCACGTGAATAAACCACGTGACAGCTTGCATAAAAAGCAATAAGAGGCCTGCATAGTTAGTGTTATTGTGGCAGACTGTGCCAACTCGCATTCTGCAAGGGAAACAGGAAGCTATACGTACACAAAAAGCAAAGGATTACTTAAGTCAGGTACTTTTATTTTCACTGCAGTGGCACTACAGTAAGGAAGGCATAACTGCTCCAGTAGACATATACAACCTCGTGTATGCAGCATAAACATCTCTAAAAAATATAACTGAAATAGTGTGATACGAACAAAATTGGAACACAGAAGCCACTCCAAAAACATAGTTCCCAATATTCACTTAGAAATAAGACGTACTGTGCACAATTTGACTTGTTCAAAACTTTGTCCCCTCCCAAGACAAAAAAAGCAGAACACGTACACTTACAGCATAATAAGGCAGCTTGCCTATAAAACCCAAACACTGAAACCACTACAAATTAAAGCAGTTAATCATCACGTGAAAATGCGCTGTGCATATTTTAAATTGTAGAAATCCTACCCTCCCTCAAGGAAATACTACAGAAAGGACATGAGCATTTATGACATAAGGCAGCCAGCATGTAAACCAATATCTCAACACTTAAAATTAGAACACTGCAGCCACTGCAAAACCACAGATATTAAAGTTCACCAGGAAAAAACGTTGCACATATTTTAAATTTTTCAAACATACCCTCTCAACACAAAAAGAAATGCAGAACACGAGAAGTAGCGTAAACGCTTACAGCATAATAAAAAATTACAGTATTCTGAATTACACTAGATGAGGCACAAATGCACGGAGGTAGATCGCGCTTTCAATAACTGCAACATCAAAAGCTTTTTATCGCCTGTCATAATGCTTCAATTCTTCCAACCCCGCGTAAACCTGGAAACAAGGTAATCTGGGCGAGAAATAAAATACCAGGACACGGGCACATAAGTCAACTGAATGACACACACACAGACACTGGGAGAAGTCAACTCTTTTATAAGTTATGTGACCTCTCGTTTTCTTTCAAGAGCCCAAGGAAAAGAAGAAAACGCAAATATGTGGACAATCTATCTTTATTTATGCAAAAACTGCAAGTAACCCCACCATCAGAGATGAAAGCCATAATTTGTTTGGTGTAGCAAATAAAAAGGGTGACTGCCACCTGCAAAAAAAAACAGGAGAAAAGGAAATTGTTGTATAAGTTCGTACCTAGCAGAGGACGGTGTGAACAGGCGAAAACTCGATAACATCGTACGGCTACAAAGGGGCGAACACGCTACAATTAACCAGGCTGAAGCGACGCGCGGGAGAACGACCACTTTGAAGGCGCGCGTCGAAACAGTCAAGGCAAAGTAACATCTTGGCACTAGAAAGACGCCCCACTTATATCCCTAAAACAAGATTTTGAACACTCATTCACCATTCGAAACTATTCCAAAATAGCGCAAATAGCGCAAAGTAGCTTTGCAGAGTCAGGGGCCGAATTCACAAAACTCACTTACGAGCAAATTGTCGCGTAAGAGAAATTTTGTCGCGTAAGTCGATTCACGAAGCGAAAAAAACGTCGTAAGAGGCCATCGTTATCACATCGGCCGCTGCGGTAAAGCGCGCTGTGACTGTCCAGGAACATGTCAGCGATGGTGATGCAGTTGCTATATTTGGTGACGTCACTGAAAAAGGCTCGTAAGTGGATTCACGAAGCAAAAAAATTGCGCGGAAACAGCGTGGCTACGAGAAAATTCCAAGAGTGGTCCGGACCACTCTTACGAACAATATGGCTGTTTAGAACATGCAACTGCGGCGGGTATCTGGGTGCCGTGGCTAATTTTGAGCTAATTCACGGCCATTTAAGGCTTCTTGATGATTGCTGGTACGTTTTATTTATTTCGGCGCTTTGAGTTTCGTGTGTTGTTTCGCTTGTACGCTATGGACTGTATTGGCACTCGTAGTCGTCCAATAAACTGGGAGTCGTAGTAATTAAAGAAGCCTATTGGGTGTCAATGGCGAAACATTATGCATGCAAAGACTTGTGGTTGGATTAAAACCAAAGGTCTACATGAATGGTCGATGAAGTCCAAAGCGGCGCGGTATTTGGTCAACATTTTTTTGTTATGTTGTTGTGTTGCGTCCGACTTCCTCCAATGAGACGTCCAACTTATCATGATGTACGCAGCATTGGTCTAAACCACCACCAAAGAGGTTCAGAGGAGCACATCAGCTGCACGCTATTGGAAATAAAATTGAGCGGAGCATTTAAATTAGCCGTTATTAAAGCCTATTATGTGATTCCACAACTTGTCTAGTTGGATAGGCTTTAACTGCCCAATAGGCACGATCGCTGAAACGCAGCTGTCACTAAGCGCTTTGGGTCAATACAGAGCGAGCTCGTACATTGCAAATCACAGCATATTATAGATGTGCGTGATTATGCATGAAATCTCAAACAAATCAAGCTTTTCAATCTTCACTGTTCGGAAACCGAAACGGAACGCGTTTATACGGCGAGCAGTCAGAAGTAAATGGATCCAGTAATTTGAAACGACATCAAAAATATGTGCGAATGCTCACGATTCTCGAGTATAAACAAGCCTTTGCCGGATTCACGACCCTTTGATTACTAACTGCCATTTAACATGGCGTGAGAATATCAATTCAAGGTGGCTTCACCCACTCATAAATGTATTTTGTGCTCATAAGCGTCAGCTTGACCGCGTAGATAAGGCGAAACCCCCGCAGGAGGCTACTATCGTAGCAGACGACAAACGATAGCAGACGACGGCTTGGGCGAGAGGTGCAACTCGTGATTGGTTGGGAAGCAGTACTCTCTACAACAGCCCATCTTATGACGTTGACAAAACACTTCTTTCATCGCGCGCTCCTGTCGTGTTCGTCATATCTTCCCCCTCGCACATAAGAGAACTTTTCATCTTCTCGCGATCAACGCGAAAGAGCTTTTTCTAAGTTGTCTTAGCGCCTACCCCCTGCTGCGCAGTTTGTAAGAACAACATGGTGCCGTAAACTGTAGGTGTCGGCGCCGATTTTCGCAAACGCATGAGTTCCTTCAGCGTTCGACTGGATGTGCTGTGAATACCGCTGCTTTTCCGGTGCGCGCAAGCAGTGTGAAGACCGACGGCAGTGTCTCTTGGTGTGCCGTGAAGCGTAGCGAAGCCTGTGCCACGGAGTGTTTATGAAGCGGGGATCGGCGCCTGTGTACCGATGGTAACTTGCACTGGAGGAGCCTGCAATGTGTGTTTGAGTGTCGGTAACAGTTCGTTTGCTTCGCGTTCCTGTGTCTCATTAAGGTGCAGTGCGGCATTTCGAATTGACAGCATTTTGGCACGTTAGTTGAGTGATTCCGTGCTTCCGTGATTCCGTACGGTAACGCATGAACTACGCTCTGTATTTGGTTCTTGCTTCGCCAGTGGTTAGCCCGTGCGCTTCTATTTTCTTGTGAGCAGTCCAGGCAAATGCAGTGTTCGGGAGTTAAACGATGTGCGTTGTGAACAGTGGTGCTGTGTTGACATTTCCAAGACTTGTGAAGAGGCTGTGCCCGTGTGACAGAAGATTAAAGCGTTGATAACCGTGTTTCGTCCTACGAAGTTGCGATGGTGCTTTTTGAGGGCTTTAAGGATTTGGCGCTGGGCTTGGCGCTTTCTTTTTTAACTCGTTGCTTCTCCTTTTTGTGATAACCGTAATTCGAACGTCATAACGTGTCGAACCGAAGTCGCTCGCCGAGACATTGTGCTGTAAATGTGGCTGCTTTGGCAGTATGCCTTGACTGTTCTCCGGTGAAAACTTGGACTTGTACCTGGCAGCGAAAGCACGTGGACGTCACGCTTCGCTCCGGACAGAACACAATTCTCACTGGTGCTTTGCCTTGGATGAAGTCGTAGACCAGCACCTGCTAACTACAGGTTTTCGAGCCCATCTGTCGTGTCGTTTTGCACGACACTGGAGCCTTGACTACAGCGGCCCACGGCGATTTCTCACGCTTCACCAGTGGACGTACACGTCTTGCTAGCGTTGCATTTCTACGTCAACGGCAGCTTCCAGTCCACGGACGTCTTTTGCCTGTGGCTGCAGAGCACATTCCATTCCCGATGACGCTGACGGCTGCTAATATCGTTGTGCCAACGGTGAGTTGAACTTGCGCAACTAATTTCGTTGCTATTCGTGTAGTGCTATAACGTACGTTTGTAAGTTTTTCATCCCAGCTGATGTACTGTCACCCCATGTTAAGTTCCAGTACGAAAAGTACTACTACCGCTTTGTGTATACGTATATATGGCCAATATACATATATTGCAATATGAGCAAGTACACCAGCAGTTTTTATGATTTTGCTTAAGCAGGCTTTTATCTGATTATTAAGAGGAGCCTGTCTGTTTACCACGCTTGACAGTTGAGAGAAAAATATTTGATGCGAATTTATCTTCCAGGAGCCATTTAGCACTTTTTCAGGAATTCCCTTTATATTGCAAAATTACTTGTATAGAAGATTACCGCTGTGGCAGCACTATACTTTACCAGGGCATATACATTACAGTATGTAAAGCTTACATGGGGCTTCAGTTTGTTTCAAATTGAATAAAGCATATTTGATAGCTATGACTACGCGATAATTTTTGTGTTTCTGCCAAATATGTATTAAGAGCGCTTTCAATGATGTTTTTTAATATATCCTTTTTGGCCTCTTCACAGATTGCAGATTTTCGTAAGGTCGTGGGTTACATCGATTGCAAGCACTGGCAAATCAAGCCACCTTATGACTTGGAGCACCTGTACAGAAATAGGAAGGACTTGTGCTCCCTAAATCTACAAGTCTTTTGCAACGGTGGGGGTGTCATCATCCAGCCGACCTCAAAGGGGCCTGGAAGCACGCATGACAGCCTCATCTGGGTGGACTGTGCTCTGCCTGGGAGCTTCAAGGGTAGAAAACTGCATAATGGCTGGTTGCTAGGTTAGTTTTTTTAGGTGTTTTAGGTGTTTAACCACAGCAAACACCGGTTAATGTACACACCTTCATAACCAAAATATTGTTACTAACAGTGGATGCTTGTATTATTTTCACACAGCGATGCTAATTGGACGCGTAAAGAGAAGCAAATTATAATAGAATTGACAATGTCGAAAGTGTAAAGTCTACAGCTTATGAATTTTACTCCATAGATGTGAGACTGGAAAGTTGTGCTTTTGAAATAGCACAAGTACTTTTATTGCTTATTGAGCTCTTGTGCCTGTCACTCACACAGTGTATCAAGTGCTCTGCATGGAAATAGCAAGCGGGAGAAAATCGCCTGGCTGTTCGCAACATGCAGGGAGAAAGAACTCTAGTTCAAGCCTCAGGCCACACAGGAGCAGTAAATGCGCATTTTACCTGCCGTAGCTTATCTTTTTTCAATGTTGTGGCACGTTGTATTTCCGCCGTACATGTTCTCAGCACAATTGCATAGTGGCACGGTTATTTCTACAAATCGTATGTGTCCTGAGTACACGCTTGTTGATCTCTGAAGGTGACTCTCGCTATGCCTGAGAGCCATGGGTGCTCACCCTCCTGTCCGTGGCTGGCCCAGCTGAGCAGCAGTGCAGTGCAGCCCCCACCCATGCAAGAGAGGTCATACAGTGCACCTTTGGTGTTCTGAGCAGGACACAGCGTATCCGTCCGGCATGGCAGTGACATGAATAATAATGATGGTGATTGTTTGTGGAAGCCATAAGAGCCCATTAACATGCATTTATGGATTATGAGTGTGTTTGTTGCTCGGAATCATTTCTCCTAATCAAGTGCATTTTTTGCAAAGTGTAATTTTGTTAGGAAAAACCGTTTCGAGCAACAAAAACACACATAATCCAATAATGCTTTGTGTTTTCAAGTCTTCTAAATTGCTCCTTCACACTGTATGATGAGGTGGCTATGTTAGATAACTTTAAAGTGATGAACAATAACTGTTGTCTTGTAACATAGAAATACATGAGTACACTCTAGGAACAAATCGTCTATTTGGGAGTATTTCTGCTACACAGCAATAATCAAAATTTTGCTTGCTCGCATTTCCTTTTATCAAAACTTCGCTCTTGGCACTTTTCTGTCAAGAATGCTATGTCACTTTGATAACACGCGCGTCATTCGTGACCCGGAAGTCCCGGGACCGTGGTGATAACGCGTGGAAAGTACGTGAGGTGGATGACGTTATAGTTGTGGGGTAGCAATACTCCACAAATACTTGATTTTTTCTTAGAGTGTAGCATAGTAAACTCATTTTTGGTCGGCTTCTCGCACCTAGTGTAAAGTCGAAATAGAAGATAATTTATTGGCTGATGTCTCACTATTAGGCAGAAGTTTGTTGGCTTCAAAATGAACATCGTAGGTATACATTTATATCATAAAATAATTTTTCAAGGTCTTCATTGTTGGTGGCTCTATGTTCAGACCTTTTTTCCTTGTTTTTTATTATATTTCATACTTCTCATTGGATTCTGAAAATACGACAGCTAGACTTTTTCGCACATATCAGCTGTCGATTTTTACACATAGCATGGTTGTAACAATCATCTGTATTTTTCTATGTTCCAGCAGTGCCATGGGATCAGGTGCCCCACTGTCATGTAATTGTACAGTGTATCTCGGACAAAACACACAAGGCCAACAAGTAGAGAGCGACTACCAGTGACTGTGTCCTTCTGTTCAAAGTGCACGTCAACAGAAAGAATGCATTGTGATAGTTGGAACAGCTTGAATTGTATGGTGAGAATCTGCACAGCTGCAGTTTAATCGTTGAGCAGTGCATCATTCAGCAATTCATTGCACCTGAGGATTCAAAATTAATTAAATTCTGCATTTAATATACCAAACATTGACGTTGATGTAAATCACACTGTAGTGGTAATGTGCAAATTAATTTCGGCTACCTTGAATTTTTAACATGCACGTAACTCAAAGTGCATGTGTGTCTCTGCATTTCACTGCCATTAGAAACAGCAGCCATGGTCGGCAACCAAAACCGTGCTTTCATGTTTGGTAGTGCACGAATGAAACCATTGAAGCGCGTAGTTCTGCTTTTGGTCTATATAGGCGTTCAGGATACATGCATTATTATAGCACAAATGATTTTATGTATATATAAGCTCTGGAAAGTCATTTTCTGCGGAATATTTAGATGCAAAAGGAGCGTCACTATTCCTAGTATGTCCAACAGGCTTTAGCACCTGTGTAATGTTATCATATCGCATGCTTGTCCTCTTCAACGGTCAACCTTTCTGCATGTACTGTGTAAGTTTTAATTTTTTTCATATAGTGTTTGCTGCCATATGTTTCTCTATAATGTACTTGTATACTCTGCAAATAGTTTCTCCATCCATGCAGGTTTGCTCATATTACTGCCGAAAGTATTTATTGCTTTTTGTATGGTGACTATGCATGCATTTACTTATGCCTTTTGATGCGCCTGTGCAATGGTTTAGCCTGAAGAGGGCTGCTGGTGTGCTCTAAACTTGAAAGTGGCGACTTCGAACAAATTTGAAGGCTGATAACCATTACTACTATATTCAGACAAGCTGTGATAGCTCCATGAAAGTATATTTAAGATTCTGTAAACTGTGCCAGGTAAATGTTCTTAAATTTCTTTATTGTTGTCCATGTTTCATGCACCTGAAACATAATTACTTTGTCGTGGCACATTATAAAATGTTATTCTGCCCATTTGTGCTGATCAACATTGCAGCTGAGGCCAGCAGCAAGATATACATGCAAGGTACTGAATCTTTGCATCACATTCCTTGCCCAGCAGTGCACTGAAATTTTTTTCAAGCGAAATGAGAGACTGATATACAGCAGTCTCTCATTTGAAGGAAGTCGGCACATGTGCACACTTTGAAACATTTTTGAGGAGTGTTTTCACAAGAAGCAATAGGGTATTTACATGTTAACAACAGCATTATTTGTACCGAGGAGCTTAGTAACAGTGAATTGTTTTATTTATGTATTGTCCAGAATTTGTCCGAGCTGTGCCAATCTTCCAGCCCACGTCACCTGACATGGCTTGGTATAGTGTTGTCAATATGCCGGACTATGTAAATAAACTATGTGTGATCTTGCAGACATGTACCAGAATGTGATGCATTGCGTTTTTCCTTGACATCACATTGTCGGGGGCTCTTTTCTTATATATCGTCGTAGGCTGCCGCCCACGAAAATGTATAAAAACTGCTTGTGAGTGGGCAGAAGCAGAAACTATACATGAAATTGTTCCAAGAGGGTTCGAGAAATGCCGAATTGGCACATAAGAGTGGTGAGAGATTTCTCTCGTAAGTTACTGCCTTGAAACCTCATGTGCTCAAGACTGCGTGTATCAGCATTGTTGTTTTATAGCAGTTCATCCTATTAACTACTACTCAATGTATGTATGTATGTATGTATGTATGTATGTATGTATGTATGTATGTATGTATGTATGTATGTATGTATGTATGTATGTATGTATGTATGCATGTATCTTTTAAACAAAAACTTACGTTTTTTTGTTTAGTGTAACTTTCATAAAAATTTTGCTATTTGATTTCTAGTTCTTTTTCTAACTCATTTTCATTTCTCAAATATGTTTTCTACTGCGCAAAAATTAATGTAACCTTACAAAAAATATGTGCATTCAAACAAGATGTTTCACTTAACAACGTACAGTTTTCAGCAAGAAGTTGGGAACTATGCAACCAACCAGCAAAAATAAGTTTATAGGACAGCTCCTCTGTGTAACATTGCTTCTACACATTGCGTTTGTCTAATATGTACAACAGACTAGGCGACTTCAACCAGGAGAACCAAGCTTTCGCCCGTGGCTGTACATACTTTTACATATGTGCGTGGTATTTCTACGTATTGTCATACGTGTTGCCAATTACTATTAAGGGCACAAAACTAGTCAAGCTGAATATGCGGATTTTTGTCTGTTAACATGCCATCTATACTGTAACGGCTGTTGATAAAGAATAAACTCGCGTTTAAAGTTTTCATGTTCTTGCCAAGGGAAGAGTAGCCCTTTATGAGGCAAATGAATTTGCCGTAATGTTTTCCCAGGCGTACTGTTTTGCCCTCTCCTCAGAACTCGATAGCCTGCTGGAGTCCTTTATAGCCATTGACAGAGGCATTACACGGAGCTGCGCAACACGACAGAGACCGAGAGAGAAGACACAAACACATCACTGTGTTTGTGTGTTTTCTCTCTGTCCCTGTCGTTTTGCGCAGCTGCTTGTAATGAATCCCACCCAACTAGCACGGAAACGTGTCCCGACAATGGCAGTCATCTTGGCCGCAAGCATTTTGGCCGCCGCGTGTCTCCTGATGTTATTGAAAACACCGCGATGTCTGACCGGCAGTCGAATAGCCAGAGTCGTGAAAAGTAATGCCCAGGTATGATAATTGGGTTTCGGGACTGGGCACCCTTGCGATAGTAGTGGTTGGAGCAAAAAAAAGATACTCTTATTTCTATGATCCGTGAGGGAGCACGGCGAAGCGCATTTGGGTATAAAGGGGCGTGAAAGAAGAGAGCGGAAAGGCCACCTTCTCAAGAAAAGAGTGCTCGCAACACATAACCTCAGGCCGTGCTATCCATTTTTCCATTTAAAAAAAAACGTGGGTGCTTGGCGACACTGCGAATCGAACCCAGTACCTCCCGCATTGTAGTCTGACGCTGTAACGACTCGACCACCGCTGCAGTGTTTCAGAAGAGAGCTGGCCGCTGTAACACTTACTTCATTGTATATATATTACCTTTCCCTCGAAAGACACTTAATTCAAGACGTCCGGTGAAAGTCGATCAAAAAAAGAAGAAAAAACTCGGGATCCTAATGCATTCGCCTAAGGTGACTCGAAGGTTAAAGCCATCAAATGGGGCTATATTACCGTGCACTTTGTATCGAGTGCGACATCACTGATCAACTATCGCTAATTGACTGTCACTAATGTCACTTTCACTAATTGAATATTCAATGTGTTTCGATTATTGTCGTTTAAATAAACTTTCACTAAACAAATCGCTACTCACTTAATTTGCTTCGATTCTCATATATAAGCACAATCACACGTTCCCTCGCTTTTGTATGGCTTTCGCTCCCATAGACGTTAGTAAGTAACGCGAACGCCGTCTCTTTCTTTTTCTTATTATTAATCGTGCGAACGCGCAGCACGCGCGCCCTGTGAATCCAGGCGCATATGTAGTCATGTCACTTCAGGCCGAGACAACACCGCTTCTTTTATGTTTGCTCACACAAACTCCGCAAGGACGAAGGGACTGCGCCGTGTTTTCTGAAAAGCATTAGCACGTAGAAACCTCCCGACGAATCTTCCTTGTTTTACGCGTGCACATATCTAAGCGTATACGACTGCTCTCTCATTCCAGCCCTGTCAAAATGCTGCGGTGAATCGGACCTGCGGCATTACGCTATGATACCTTTCTTACTGCTGCTTTGTATTTCTGCACAGTTCTCCGTAGGCTCAAAAGCCGCTCCTATGTCTTGTACTGAGATCTTCGTAAGAAATGCAGCATTTTACGTCTAGCTACAAAACGCCCTAATGGCAACCACCATACCGTGCTCGAACATGCCTAGTTAGTTTAGTGGCAGCGCAGCTTCATGAAAATGTAACTAAACTGGTTGTGGTAAACAGGGGGAGACGTTTCGGTCACATCTTCAAACCTTCAATGTTTCAATTTACTCGCGGTTTAAAGATGCAGTGCGTCTGGAGCGTTGTTCGCCTGCACTTGACGAGATAGCACACGGATTATTAACGCAATCGAGCAACTAGATTTTTGTTAGCTATGGTCATCGATGAAACACGAGCACTGGGCTTCGCGCAAGACCCCAGGACGTCTGCGGCAACGCGTAAGAGCTGTAGCAGACGCCCGGAACTGGAAGCTGAGATGCAGCGAAAATACATTGGGTATCATCGTATACCCTCGATGCTAGACGCTTCGCGTGCAGCCTTGCTATCACCTGCGCGCACTTCTTTCTTTCCTTGTCGTTTGATCGGCTTTCGCGTTGCCTCCTTGCCCTCAAAAGTGGCTGGTAAGTTAAATTCGTGCCATTGCTATCGTAATCCCTCGAGATACGAGAATTCTTGGCTAAGAAATTGCGTAGGCAAGAGAAAGCTTTGTGAATTCGGGCCCAGAATCGTAGTACAGGCGCTCGAACGTAAACGTATAATGTATACCTTGAAACAAGCTCCGTTAAGCGCGGCCAATAAAAGTCAGTACTTTCGAAAGTGACGTAAATCGTAACCTACATTTATATTAGGACAGTGCAATCCTGCATGCCGCAAAAATTACGCAGTCACGTACTTCTGAAACATGTCGCGCATGTAGCCCGTGATGCAACAAAACACGCATTTTTCATGACTTTCGAATATAATTGTGCACAGGTAAAGAAAATTAACTTACCTTCAACAAGGACAGAGGCCTGTAGTTTAAAGAATCCACAAATCCAAGCAATGGTAAGCGCACATCAAGATGATCGCTTCCGTCCCTCCATCTAAGCAGAAATGAAGATGCGACAGTCTCGCACCCAAACTGAGACGTCCATTTCTCCGCAGGAAATGTTCCGGGACTACCCTTACAAAAATATGTTTAGATAGTCCATATAAATTTTGTAGACATCTGTCTATAAAATCAATTGACGTTCTATAGCTGAATTCTTTAGACTGGTCTATAGACAGTCTATGGAATAGTGGCCGCACTCGTTTTTATAGACCAGTCAAGAAAGTCTGTCTATAGAAAGTCTGTAGATTAATAAAAATTCATGCGTTTAAACCGATGTCTGCAGAATGTCTATAAACAAAAGTCTATAGGCTTATATAAATCTACTTTGGTTTACTTTTGTCTATAAAATATCCACAGACAAATGTCTGTAGATTATCCATAGGCTATTCCTATGACCCAGTATATAGAGTGTCTACAGACTTACTGCCTCAAATATACTGTGGTCTACAGATTGCCTAGAGGCAGTTCCTGTAGATTAGTGATGTATAAATTTATCCCAATAAACTCTGGAAAAGAAAACGAGGCAAAGCACACAGAAAAGAATGACAAGCACAAGCGCTGACTTACAACAGAGCTTTAATCAGAAAAAAAAGATACATAAATATAAAAACTTAAGACAAAGGATGCGCGAAAAACAAATGCAGGCCCATTTTTGCATACAATGTAACGAAGCTACTTCTCCGTTAATAGAACTTTTACTAGACAGACAATTTATGGTTCATCAAACAATGAACATATGGAGTGGCAGGACCAATATTTGCCCTAGTTTTTCACACACAGATACAGCAACAATGAGAGCATGCACTCGCTTAACAAGTTTAATTGAACTGAAGCTCACATCCACCAACGATAATTTACATATACGTGGTCTGCCACTTCGAATGAATTAAGTTTGTAGTTGTATGTGTGTACTTACTGTTACTACCAGTTCAAAACATGTTTCAGACAAATGAATTGCCTTACAGTGAGTCTCGTGTACAAACCTAATGAACGAGCGAATGGGAATTTTTTCGAGGGCCTCGTTTCTTTGTTAGACACAACCAAATTAATCGAACAGACAATTAAGCCAGGGAAAGCATAGCGGACATTAATTGTCGTCTTTAAAGGGGCACTGAAGAGCAAAACGATTTTTCTCATATTAGTAAATTACTCTTTCACGATACCAAAACCACCACGCTTGCTGCGAGAAGATGCTTAGTAAGCACGAAAATACGCAAAAACAAAATGTGGGTGGCGACGCCACCTTGAAGTTTCCACACCATTCGCCGTGACGTTACATGTTTTGACGGCGCCCACTAGGGACTACGTAGTTCCTAATCGGTAAAAATGAAGTACGTTGTCCTCTGAGGGGGCCAGAGACTTGACATACCAAGTTTGGAGTAATTTTATTGAGCAAATGGTGCCAAAATAAGATAAATACACTTTGAAATCAGTGACGTCACGCGGGAAGATTTCGGCGCGAAATTTAAAAATGAAACTTTGACGTTGGTTTTCTCCTCTATTAATAAACCTATGGTGGCGAAATTAACGACATTAGAGTTCTCAGAGCCCAATTTATCGATCTAAACCGATTCATTGTTTTTCTCTATAGTGTCCCTTTAATTGTAGTGTAGTAATAATGGCGTACGTTGAAATTGATTACAGTGGACGAAAACTCACCCTTTCCGTCGGTGGGATCTGAATCCACAACCTTCTAGTTACACGTCTGGCGCTTCCCCGTTTACTTCGTTGTGTACTTATGTATTTGTTATCCCTAGGAGTCTCAGCCAGCACCGCACGTAGCCCAGGTGGCGAGTTTGGAACATTCATTTTTGACAGAGGGCATCACGTGGCACTTGATCTTAGCACCACGTAATAATAATAATATCTGGGGTTTAACGTCCCAAAACCACGATATGATTATGAGAGATGCCGTACTGGAGGGCTCCGGAAATTTGGACCACCTGGGATTCTTTAACGTGCACCTAAATCTAAGTACACGGGCCTCAAACATTTTCGCCTCCATCGATAATGCAGCCGCCGCGGCCGAGATTCGATCCCGCGACCTTCGGATCAGCAGTCGAGCGCCATAACCACTATAGACCACCGCGGCGGTGTCTTAGCACCACATACAGCCGACCAATAAACCCTCGCATGCTAACTTGATGCTTTAAGTCTACCGGGGCGACGCCCTCGCTGAATCTACGAAAGAAGGGGATCTTTTCGATCGTTTCGGTTGTGTATAAAAAAGAAACGAGGCCCTCCAAAAATCCCCTTTTTTTCTTTTATTCACCGCGAAGTCCTTGCCCCGGCTGACTTATGCCTCAAGTTCGCATGCGACGTTTTATCGGTCAGCTGCCGCCTCATGGAAAGATCGCGTGCCACGTGACAAACTCTGGCAAAGAAGAGTGTTCCACACTCACCGCCTTGAGTACGAGTGGCACTGGCTAACACTCCAAGGGACTACACATACATAAATGCCCAGCAAAGCGTACGGCGAAGCGCTTTCCGTCGTGGCTCAATCGGCTGAGCATCGGGCGCTTAGATACCATCAACGCAAAGGGCGATTTTCCGTTCACTTTATTCCATTTCAATTTAGGCCATTATTACTACACTACAGTGAAAGCCAACAATTAAAGTCCGCTATGCTTTCCCTTGGCTAATCGATTGATTTGGTTGTGTGTGTACACACCCAAGAGATACGATCTGCGACAGACAGACTAAAATATTTAATATAGAACAATTACGTACATTCTTTGCAAAAACGAGCGCGGCACCGTAGACGGCGACGCAGCTACAAACACATAGCCTCTGAGCAGCATGGCGTATGCATGACCGCGCTGTGTGTGTACATGTGTCTCTCTATCTGCACACCTGTCTACTTTTATAAAGTTGATTTGCACGTTAGTTAACTATAACCATGCTTATAACAATAATTGATGGGGTTTAACATCCAAAAACCACGATTATGAGCGACGCCGTCGTGGAGGGCTCCAGAAATTTTGACCACCCGGGGTTCTTTATACGGGCACCTAAATCTAAGAACACGGGCCTCAAGCACTTCGCGAGCCCTCAAGCAAAGCGACCGCCGCGGCCGGGATTCGATCTCCGCGACCTGTGGGTCAGCAGTCGAGCACCTTAACAGCTATATATTTAGACCACCGTGGCGGGTAACTATGCTTATTGAGCGATAACGTCTGTTGCATTTCCACCACAGAAAGGGTACGGGGCGAGCAGTAATGTTTAAAAGCAGACTCAATTTTATAGTGACAAGGCATGTGCACGTCATTTCATGCAAGGATGCCGCATTGCATACAGTCAAGGAAGAAGGGCGAAACAACACAAGGCCTGCACAACACAAGCATAGCATCGCGCAATGCAACGCGTATTCTTCAGGCTGTTTTTAGCTCTAATTGACGCACACGGCAACGGCTCCGCGGAAGCGTATAACGAACACCACAGAAGGCAGAGCCACTAGTACAAGGCATACTTTCGTATCAAACACTTCCTCTTGCACACCATCTCTATTATGGCAGCTCGCCGCTCGGGCAATCTTACCTACACAAAGTCGTCATGCACAGTCACGCGATTTGGCAACGTTCATGAACTCACCGAAGAGCGATATTCGCTGTGGCGACAGTCTCGTCAAAAGGAGCGCGCTTGTGATCTTGTTCAAAGCTTCGCGCTCGTTGGGGCTACGACAGCGCAAGGCCGTCAACGATTCCACGTCAAACAACGATGCGTCCGTCCCGACACGCGGTGTAAGTACGTGTCCATTCCACGACTTCCAGCGACGATAGCGGCACGTAATATTAATCAACGTGGTAACAATACATGCCCGCAACAAACTTATTTCGGCATTACACACTGCGCTGCAAAAACTTCTTTTACAACGACCCTAAAATGCGTCAACTGCCTGAACGGCTTAAACGCAGTTAAACGCATGGTTAAACGTCAGTGCGCCTGCGCGCCCCCTGGTTTGAACTGATTGGCTCTCGCTCAGCGAGCGATTTCAAACTGTTGCAGCTGCGCGCCCTCTTCCGTTCGTTTGCCGCACCGGTTCTCGCTTTTCTCCCCTTCCTTATCGTGTTCGCTCGCGCGCCTTCACGATTCAAGGCGAAACCCCATATGCGCAAAAATTCACGCGAGCCGTTCGCGCGACGTGTTGCGTGGTCGATTTCGCGCGATCGGTCGGTTTTTCAGATTTGGAATCCGTAGCATGTCCATCGCTCGTCGCCCGGAAGTGCTGTGCTCAAACAGCCAATAGCAAAACACCGGAATAAGATGCATCAGTGACGTATTGCTGATTGCCGCCACTTTCTTATCGACGCACATCAACAACAACGTTCATCAACATGACCAACGGCGACGAGCGCAATGTTGACGTTGTTGAACGCGAACGCTGGGACCCGCGCCGTCTGTGACGCGGCTTGGCAGCACGTAGCAGCAGTGATGGGATCGAAAAAAATGCTGCAAGACAATGATAAACATTTTATGTACCATTATGCAACAAAACATCGTATTTTACATTGCATAGCGCTGAGAACGGGCCACTTTTGGTACGAGTGAACGCCCTCATGCCAGCAACAGTGGAGATCGCTCGCCGAGGGCGTCGCGTGAATGGGGTTTGCCCATCCAAGCGACCGCTTGCGCGAAGACGATCTACGTCGCGCTGCCCGTCGCTGTCGCGTGCATTTTCGCGTATATGGGGTTTGGCCTTCACGGCAGTGCCTGAACGAAAAAGCAACTTCTTAGTGGGGAGGCCGCTTCTGAGCGATTCTTCAACTGTATTTCCAGTGCTTGCTGTTTAAACGTACCGTTCGTGGACCATTCGTGTACAGGATATGTAACGAACGGTCCGTTTTTACTACTATCTGTAACAGCTGTTGCCCTCACGACCGTGTCTGTGTGTATGATCACAAGCATGTGGAAAACTTAAGCCTTTGACAGCAAGTGTCCGCAGTGCCGAGTGATATCTCTTTGAAATTTGCACCGAGCCAGTGTCACCATCGATGCCTCGCCCTTAGGGCGATTCAGTTGCAAGTTCTTTCTTATTGATGTTCCCTGTTAATTTAAATTAATATATTCTAAGCTGGAGATCGTAAGCAAGTGCATACACACATTATCAATTTGAAATCGCTTACTGAAACACGATTTAATATTACATTGCACGTCGTCGTAATGAAAACAGAAAAATGCATATTTGTTGAAGAACATCTTAATTAACATATTACCTTCTGAAAATGTCGTGAAAATGAACAAATATAATGAGCTAGCGAAAGGGCCACAGCTAATTCGCAAAATATTTTAACAAAATTGGTTTCTGGGCAAAGTGCTTCGTATATGAAAAGAATGGCGAAATACTGTATATTGAATAGTAACAAAATGAAAGCACTGCAGTGGGCCTGCTATTTGTGTGCTTGAAAAAGAGCTGTTGTACTCTGTTCACTGTTTGCCCATCGTCCCGCTTCAAAGCTGCGATTTCCAGTGTTCGACGAAATACATTGCCCTTTGCATTGTAGCAACGAAGGCAGAAAGAACCACACAGTCCTTGCAGTACATCCAGTCGGTGAGCCATAGAGTGCGACATACTTACTGGAAACATCTTTAGTTCTAATGTGAGCATGCGAGTTACGAGGGGAAATATATATGTGCCATGTGCGCCAGAATGTGTTAATGAGATATACAAAAACGCATTCCTGCTCAATTTCACATTGTGGTTCAATTAATTAATGAGTCCCCTTAGTTCTTTTTAACATACCTTACAGCTAGGGCCCAATGGGGCAATAAGGAGTGCATGCTTAGATGTTATATAAACAAAAAGGTAGCAAAATTGCATAAAGTACACACGTCTGAAAAAATTTCAATGAAAAACCTTATTTTCAGCCAGAAATTAAATAACTCCACTTTAGCTTCTGTCTTTAGGCACTCTATAGACTGGGATTTGACAATAGGAAATAACACCAATTTATCAACCTTTGTATATAGACAATCTATACACTGGGATTAGACAAACACAAACTTCATCAACTTAACTTTTGTCTATAGATTGTATATAGACTAACAATAGAAAAAAAGAACCATACGCTTTTTAAAACTTTTGTTTATAGACAATCTATAGAACGCAATTAGACAAAAGATGACACGCATTTATAAACTTTTGTCTATAGATTGTCAAAAGATTTTCTTTAGGCAAAATACTAAATCTACATAAAGGCGAACTCGACTACAAGAAGTCTACAGACACTCTATAGACTGTCTAAATCCATTTTTGTAAGGGTAGGCTTAACTCCAGTACGCGTATAACGGCCACTAAGAGGCACTCCAGAGGAACATAGTCCTTGCATGCAGGTACACGAGTGCTGAACATGCCGCGAAGTAGCTTCTTCACAGCTGCGTTCATAATTTCCGTGAATCACGGCACTCACAGAGCACGAACCATAGCGAGAGGAGACTAGCGCGGCGAGCGCGACCGCCACGTTCGAATTCCGCGTACTCGACTGACGTCACACAACGACGCGGATGGATACACCGGATAGAGCACCAGCGCTACGAAGCCCGTCACGAAGTTAGGCGGTAATTGTTATTATTAAAAAAGTTACGTAAAGCTTGCTGGTTAACGACCTTCGCACTCTACATGTTTGTTGACGCAGTGCAACACAACAAATTTATTATTCCTTTTGCCGTTATTTTCTTAGTCGCAATAAGACATGGCACGCAAGCAACGCAAGCTCGAGTTCAAGCGTTCAAGTTTCAACGTGTTTTGCATGGAGCAAAGGCGGGCGTTTGCGACAGCAGGGATAGTAATAACATAAAATGAAAAGGAATGATAGTCGCTGATACATCACGTTTCTCTGGTAGATCTTTGCGGTGAGGTTTGAGATAATGGTTTAGTCGACACCGCGTACAGGCAGGCGCTGTATTACGCGCCGAGGCCTCCACCATCCATAGGTAGATACTTTTTACGTCATGCCCGCGATAGCGTTAAAGAGCTCGTTTCGCAGAAATTCCGGTGTCGGCGGCGGCTCCTTTGGTTGCGAGCGAAGCCCGTGAGCGAAAATTCGAGGTAGCCCTTATGAAAATGAGTCTTGAGTGTCTAGTGTCGACTAGGTGGGCTCCTAATGAGTCACTAGACAGACATTAGACATGCAAAGCCTAATGTCGTTTAACATTAAGTGTACATCGGAGAGTCAAATGACCATGTGCACTTTAATTTCTGGTGACTGAAGTGTTCAGACTTTCAGTTGCCGTTTATAATGTCAAAACGCGCATCACAACAAAGAAGTTAAAAAGCCTTAATCGCCACCGTAAAATCAGTTTATCACAATAGACAAGTTCGTCTTTCAGAGACTACAAGCAATAAACAATTTGTGTTGCAATGTACACAAATATCGTGTTTCAGTAGAATGCGTAAATATTTTACATATATCGCCCATGCACCGGCGATCGAAGAATTGCTGACGACCCCAGCAAGGTTCATTATATTACCTGCCGCATATATAGAAGTAAGCATTTCCTTATTTTTAAAAGGCATGAGTCGATCACATATGCAAATATGAACAGATATGATCAAGTGACACTGCGAACACTCGCTCAGGGGCCCGTGTTGCCCATTTTTCCAGTAGAAGTTAACGGAGGAGAGTGGGGATTACCCGCACGGCGTCGCGAAGGATTTTGGGGGGCGGAGAAGAATTGGAACTGTGTACAATGGGTGACGTACAGAAAAAAAGTTCGTTGTTGTTGTGATAAAAATTAGGGACTGTTCTTATGCATGGTGCACTTACATATATGTCCAAAACAGAATGTTAATTGTTGGTTGCAAAGATACGCGGACAAGCGTTTTTCCCAACCTCAAACTACTGTCTCTATCTCTCCTCGCTGTTGCAACGCTGGTCAGAACCAGCCGACAAGCAAAGTTCGATTTGGCCCAACGTCGCGTACATCCTTCTCCCGCCCCGCCCCCCTCGTAATGTCGTCTCCACGCGACTCTCCCGCTCTCCACGGCGTCAACTCCTCTCTCCCTTCACTCCTTCCTTGCCCCATTCACCTCCTCTGTGTGCAACGTTGGGTGTCGCTCATCACACCCTACCCATTTCCTCCTCCCATCATAATCCCTACCTCTTTCCATCCACGGGAGAGGGCAGTAACTTGAAACAAAAAAAGCGTTTCTTTTGAGTAAGGACTCAGAGATGACCATCGTCTGGGATGCGAGTTTGAAAACTGCCCATTTCTAACTTTCATTTCCCCAAAACAAAATGTATAGTTGTATAACAAAATCGAACAGCCATAACACATTCCCAACATGCACACACGGGTGTAAAAAAAGCCATAAGTACACTTTTTTGTATGTACAGTGACAAATAAAAACAACATTGCTTTATTTTCTACGGAGCGCTGTTTGAAGAGAGGGTCAGCACGCACCAAGGAGATATTTATATTTGTTCTGGTTTAAGCAGCGTCATTTCGCGTTTTTGCACTTGTGAAAACGTCGCACCTTTTACGTGCACCTCACAGTCAAAATAGCGCCTTCGTCTTCAAGTGAGCGCTCGTCACCCTCCAGCTTTCCCGACGACTCGTCGAGGGAGCTTCTGACGAATTTCACTAGCAAATGGCTGTATAAGCCTGAGACGGCCGCTCGAACAATGAAATGGCCGTCACATGAGGTACGGAAGGTTCACAAACCAAAACTAAATTCGAAACGCGCGCCGAACCGGACTATTTCGCGGAGCAGCACATGTGCAGTAGCTCCGCCCCCGTAGCCTTCCCTTCATTGCCAAGAAAAGTTGTCCTTGGGGGCGCTTTAGTTGTTTGATGGGTGTGCGCGGTTTGTGTGTGTGCTATGCTGTGTTCTACAATGCTTCGTTACCACGTTTATCGATTATGCACGTTGGTTACGTGATTCAATATCAAGTGTACCTTCCAAGACGATCTAGGTCCTAGTCTCGTGACTGACGGCGAGTGCGGACGTACAGCAGCCTTTTGACAAGACTGTCGCCGAGTGTACGGTACATTGTGGACTGTAAAGCTGAAGAGTGCGCAGTGGATGCCCGATTTTGGTAAGTTCTAGAATATTTCTGAATTACACAGCTAGGTTACTTCATTACATGACGTCTTTTACGCAGGAACCGAGTGTGATTGTCTGGGCGGTGTGTTCACTCTGCGGGGATGATGGCCAGAGGAAGGATGATAGACAGGTATGTTTTACGCTATGCTCAATGCTTTGTGTGCACTTTATACGGTTGTATGAAGCATTCACCATGTGTGTTCACTACCTACAACTGCAACGGGTGGATGAAGGCGCGTTGCTTTGCGCGATACTCCGCTTCTGTAACGCAAGCGTTTCGTGTAATGGCGCTCTTCTTCCTTGGCTGTTCGATTATTCCAAGAATGCCTGTCGCGCGGCCCGCCCGCTTCCCGCTTGCTGGAGTGCGAGGGTAGAGGGGGCATACAAAAGCGCCACTGCCGCTTCTCTCCGGGAGCTGGATGACCTTGGGGACGCCTGCGCGATGTGTGTCGCAGGGAGGGTCACACTCGCGTTGTCCTTTTGGGCGCAGGGGATCGGAGTGGGGGAGGTGGGGAAGGAGGGGACGACTGCAGTGCTTGAGAGCATGGCCAGCATGGCCCTTTCTCGTAGACGGGACGCGGCCGCGACCGAGGAGAGAAAGTGGCCCGTTCTTGGATTCCGCCGCTCAGAAGCGATCGTAAACCGAAATAAGAATCATTTGCAAGATTTTTTGTAGCCCAGTTGTGATTCCGTAAGTAAACTTCTTAGCGTCGTCGAAAGTTATTGAAATCGACTACAGCTGTATACTGCACGAGATCATCGCCTGAAGCTACTTGTACGATGGCTTATCACTTCGGAAATAAAACTGCTTTAAACATAACGTTCATCGCCTAGCCTTCTCATGATGCAGGTACAAATGAAGTAACTCTTCAGGAAACTCAGTAATAATTGGCATGTAGTACGCGGGGAGGAAGATATCAAAACACGCTGCGGCTGCACATGCGCGCGCGGTGCTCTGCAGTGGCGTGTGTTTGTGGCTTTCTCCGCGAATACTGCACCGCGCTTGTTTTTGTTAGAAGTTAGTTGCACTATGGTTAGGATTTTAATCTGACTGTGCAAGGTCGTTGCTACGAGAAACGAATTTGCGTTGGGTGAACCCACTTCAAGATAATACAAGTCAGTGAATTACGTTATATTCTGGTACTAACACCATGTGTACATTAATTTGAAGTAGCACTAGATGTTTATAATTATCAATTCTAGACAAATATGCCAGTTAGTTGCATTTGGCAAGGTGCCTTTTGTTGCAATATTTGTGTTTGAGAAAAATGATGTGAAATATTTTTCCCGTTGTTATATTTTTTCTGAAGCATACTGGTTTATATTAACAGAAGTTGTTGTAATGGTTAAGCAGCACTGTTCCAAGAGCTTTTTATCCACTGTGCTGAGGTGGCAACAGCACACCTCAGTTATGTGCTTATCTAAAGTTCATGTTTCTTTTGTGAGCTTTTCTTAAGGGAGCATGAAACTGAAAAAGCGCTCTTATTTGCAGGTTGTGCGACTAAGACGTAGCATTGATTGTGAGAGTGCTACTTTAATTTTATGAAGTAATTATTAGGGGAAACAAATCTAAATTCTCATATGTAACTATGTGTGCAGAAGTTTAGAGAAGGCTGACAAAAGTGGTTAACGATTTTTTTTTATGGCTTGCAGCACTACAAATTCAAACCGATATTCCAGGCATTGATTGGCTTTAACACGACTAGAATTACTTTCCTAAACGGCTCAAATTCATCATATAATACAATATGTAAAGCTCGGCATTATGGAGTGTGCACATGGGCCACACATACTCTTATTTTATCAATTTATGCATTTTATATTGTGTAGCAGAGCTGATGCAATTTTCGTCATTTAAATGACCTATATGGTAATCTGCGTTCTCCAACCACATAGTGTTTACTAAGTACATAACTTTCTGAAAGTTCGGCTTGCAATGGCACCATTACAGTTGTCTGCCATGAGCCGTTGCTCAGGTTATACCTGTTCTTATAGCGCAATCTGAGTCCATCATTCAAGGCCCTTGCTGGTATATAAACATAGACTTGCCTGAATACATTGTATGTATTGTGTGTGAGCTGTAAGGTCTGTGTGGTGCGCCAACTCATGAATGTTTTCTGGTATCCTTTACATATGTACCCGGTGATCTCACCTGTTCGTGGAACTGAAGCAGACGACAGCTTGCAGAAGAAGATGGGAGCGTTCTACCTGTGAGCCTGGTCGAGTTTATATTTTATGGTAGGCATTTGTTTCAATCTTTACAGAAAGCTTGGACATGTTGCGCCTGCTCATGAACCTATTGCACCTTTTCTGAGGGAATTCTAAGATCAAAGAAACAAGACCCTAGACGTAACTCCATTAATGTATACTTGATGCTGGACTTGACCTTCTGTGTTGTTTTCCTGTTTTCTAACAGGATTTGCTGAAAGTTTCGATTGAAATGCGATATAAGATGCAATTTTGACTAACTCTAACTTCACAAAAGTGTTTTTGTCAACTACCTGCACGGGGCCTTGGCAGTACATCTAAGTGTTCTAATGTGCACGATGTGTTGGATAAAGTTTTCTTTGCAACTCTTATATATTTACTGCGATCTTTCGTGCAGGATACACATGCATGGATACACATACATGGATTCCCTACAAGGACCCTGCGCATCAAAAGCAATCTGTCATCAATGTTAAGTAGACAGATTAAACGAAACGAAGATATGACAGGTGTACACCATATTTTTCTTTCATTTAACCTCTGCATGTTTCCCAGTCAATAAATGTTTTTATCCATTTTCTTTTGTTGAGAAATGTCTTTGTACAGCACAAGTGTTGTAGAAGGTGCATACATGCGCTTTTGTATGATGCTTGGCTGCATGTGTATCAACCAGCAAACACATTGTCAGGCACAACTAATATGTGATTCCGTACTATCATCCGGACGTATCATAAATCTTATCATGCACTGTAATAGTTCTGTTTCAGGAATGTTATGAATGTCATTGGCCACGAAGCACAAGCTTGGCCGAGGGTCATCGCAAACAGGATGTTTCATACTCACAAGAAAGTCACTCGTAAGGACACATTAGAATGACGGTGGCCAATATGTTTTTGAATGACATTATGAGTACATTAAAACAATTCTGAAGAAATACATTAGAGAATCAAATTAGTGTTGATGTCAAAGGTCGTTTCATGCTCACTAGACTATCACATGTTAATACGCATCGGACTATCAGATGTTAATCCGCATCAGACTATCACATGTTAATACGCATCAGAAAAATTGGCCAATATGTTTTTGAATGGCATTTCAAATACATTACAAAATTCTAAAGGGACACATTAGAGCGTCAAATGACTGAAATGTCAGAAGTCATTAGACTTTCTTTTTGAACTCGTCTCACATTTTCATAAGGATAGCGGGGTGTTGGCTGCTCCTAGAACACTTGACACTTCACGGCTTCCCCACCCACGACGGTTCAACAGCGGCTCCGTGCTTTCAATGCCATTGAAAACGAAGACGGGAAGAGGTGGAGAGGGAGATGACCGGTGACGATGGGACATCGGAAGATATGTACGCTTTTCTTCCTCTTCTGGCGTGCGGCTATCTATTGTTTAGTCGGCCAGTGGATGGTGGTCACTTTCCCTCATTCGGGCTCCCGGCATCGGCGGGTATGTGCGCTCCCTCAGTCAATCGAAAGTCATCTGGGAAAAAACGGACTCGGAAACCGACACACGATGCGAATCTATGGCGATGGAACAGTGAAAAAAATCACAGCATATCCACGTGGTGAATGATGATGACTGGGGCGAAGCTCCGGAGGGAATCATCGGTAAACTGTGAATCTTCCGTGTAACGCCCCATCAATCATCATATAAAGAGTGAGAAACATTGTGTGTATATAACAAACATCAAACTTTTATTTTTCTTAATTAGACGAAGCTTGGCTTGCGTTGTCTCTTCATTATCACGGCTTTATGGTCCGTGAAATGAAGGGATAGCGGTTCCTGTACGGGCTCCAATTGGAAATTTGAAAATACCAGGTCTATACCCGTCCCTCGGATGGTCGTTGGTTTCATATGATAAAAGAACGTGCAGGTCCGAGAGTATTTGGCTGTCATATGTTGTATTAACCATTCATTGTCATTTTCGGTAATAACGACATTCAGGTCACCAACTAACACAAACGGTCTATTCTTGTACTTGTCATAAACACACAATGCCGTGTCAATGAATATCTTGATATTCCCACTCAACAAATTCGGTTCAAGGTACATGGTCATGATGATGCATCCATCAAAATCGATGCCAGCATATTCACTGTTGTGGCTCTGTGTCGTTGGTAGTAATTTCAGATCTTGTGCCTTTTCTGTTCGTTTGACGTATGCGGCCACACCACCTGCAGGACGCTCTGCATCATCAATGCACACGACTGGAACGTATCCTTTGGTATACGGTCTTTTGGCGTTCCACGTGTCGGTAAGACAGAGAACGTCCACCGCAGTAAGTATGGAGTCCCGCTCCAGGTCGTCTACGTGGGCATGCAAGTTCCCACGAAAGCAGTGTGCTTTCAGCCACTTTATTTACATTACTCCTGGCTTCTTCTACCTCTTCTTCTAGCCTCTTCTTTGCCGCCCTCTCAAAACCGCTTTCTTTGGTTCCTTCGGAACTATACTAACACTAGCACTATATATATATATATATATATATATATATATATATATATATATATATATATATATATATATATATATAGATGGATGGATGCTATGAGCGTCCCCTTTTAACGGGGCGGTGACATGTCTGCCACCAGGCTCGAAGAAAAAAGAAAAAAAAGAAGAGCCTTCCTTATTTTATGTTGGCCTAATACCTAATCTACATTGATTAAATCTATGTTATTATACCAAAAAAATATAAATTCACGGTCCATCTCTCTGCCTCTTAAGGCAGAATGACCTTATTTTTCCCCATTATTTATTTTTGTACTTTATCTCTACTTTTCTGCCACCAATACTCTAACCGTCTCTTACTTATTTCTATCGCGGACGTGTTCAGCTTTCCATTGTTGTCCCTAAAACCCAAGGCTTCCTGTAGACTCGTGCCCACACGTATACCTGTGTGAATATCGCCACATTCAATCAGTACATGTTCCATCGTTTCCATAATTCACCCGCAGCATGTAGATTGTTCTTCGTTACTGAATCTCGCTTTATAACTACGCGATCTAAGGCAGCCCGACCTTGCTTTAAACAGTAATGCGCTTCCCCTTGAAATATCAAAATCTTTCCCTCTTTATTTCGTTTTTTCCATTTCGGTAGTTACTCAGAGCCGGCTTATTTTCCATAGCTGTCATCCAATAAGTCCTCTCCGCCTCTCTGACGTTCCGTTTAATGCTCCCTGTTGCCATATCGCCCGCACTGCTAGCCGTATATTTACTGGTTAGCCTCCTAGTTCTTTTCTCGGACCTGATCATTTTTACTTCTTCCGAGCCGGTTGCAGATGAGCGCCGATGTGTTCTGAGAACTTGAAAACTTTTCGTCGGACTTTTAAGTTCGTATCGCGTTTAGTAAGTCGGTTATTTCCTTCATCGCATGATAGTTTTCGTGTTTTAACGCGACAGCGTTAAATAGCTCGTATCGCAGAAATTCCGCCGTTGCCGTCGGCGTCGGTGTCGGCATCGGCTTTGTTGGTTGTGAACGAAAAATCATCATCTTGTCCGTGACAGAAAAATCGAAAAACTGCAAATAAAATTAATAATAAAAATGTTGGGCCCGAGTGATAATCGCACCCAGGCCGCCTGCATGGCAAGCAGGTGTTCTACCACACAGCCACGCATCTGCTTGGAGCTGCACTGAAAGTAACTTCCATACTTCCCAAAAATACGCGTCCTGTATACAGGTGTCGCAGTACGAGATGTAATATCGCAGTAATATTGCGTGGTACAAGCGTACATTGCCATCGGGCGTCACACCATGTAAATATCATAAGGACTTGGTGGTTTAAAGACAGCCACACATTACAAAGGGCACACACATTACTTCGCGTATTCCCTTAAGACCACGTAATGGGTGCATCGCAACTTCGAAAATGTTTCTCGCGCGTAATTGTTCCTATTGTAAAGCACGCTACCCATTACATAAGGCACACGCCTTAGTGAGCGCATTCTGTTAAACACTCGTGATGTTCGAAGTGCGCACAAGGGGCAGGATATCGCTATCGCGTTCAATTCTTAAAGGCGAAGCTTGAGCGTTCCCCCATTTTTTAGTATGTAAAATAAGTGCTGTGTTTGTTATAAACGCAGGTATCACCGCCTATTTTATGTAGTGCATGTCAAAGCTGGTTAGTTAACCCCTCGCCCTTAGCGAAGTTATCGGGATTTGTGTATCCTATTTTGTTGTTTGCTTGCGTTGTGGTGTGCCAGTTAAACACCCGTTTTTCATCTGCCTTTCAACGCTCATTTCGCGAAAGGAAATGCTGAATTTGTAATGCTCAGCTTCTTAATAGTTGTAACGTTATAGCATTCATTTAGGGTCTAGCTGCAGTCACCACCTAATAAATAAATATGCCATGTGCTCTCTGCTAGTTCAAAGTGGATATGAATTTCGGTTGTATCGAATGCCTGTTCAAGTGTACGCGTTCATTCGTTTCATTCTGTATCACACTTCGCTTTTTTCTCGCTTCCTTCAAATAAGCGCTAACAGGGAGATATTTTGGCTATTTGTGTTTGTCAATGGCACCTTTTCCGCGATTTCTATATGAGAACGTACTTCAAAATAATTGGTGTCTGCTCTATGGAGTTGTTATCTGCAAGCAAGTGATCAACAGACCAAAGGGGGAGAATATTTCCAAAAATTGCAGTATCTTTACCATTTGTATAGCTGCGCAATAAACATGTGCTTACTCTCAGCCTTCCTACTCAGATTATCCTTGCTGTTTGCCTAAAGGCAAAACCATAGGCAACATTCATCTATTACATGCGAAAAATCTACGTCATGTTGCATTGTACAGCCAATGGAAAACACCTGAAAGATATTGACACAGCCAACGAAATGAGTGGCAAGGTCCAGCGTTGAGCGCCGAAAAAAAGAACGATGGCGCAGCCAGTTAAAAAGGCTGGCAAGAAATATTGGAGCTGCCAATATTTATGCGTTGTTGGCGATACGTGCAACGGACAATGTTTGCTCAAGCCATGCTTGCTAATATTGGAGATATGTTCGACGGACAATATTGGCTAGAGCCGTATTTGCAAATATTGACCCAATATTGGCTTCCAGGTAGACCAATGCACATTTTGGTGTACGAAAACCCCGAAAGCCAATATGTGCCAATGTTTGCCAACCTTGGGCCAAGATTGCTCCATTGCCCGCGTGCTGCCTGGGCATACAAAAGCAAGTTTTTCATTCGCGACTGGGTGCTCCACAAGTGGCAAGTTATATATGTATGCTACTCGCATTAGTGTCATGATGTTCCGGTTTCTGTCGCGCCTAAGTAGTTTGTAACATAAGTGTAAAGGTATGCTTCAGAAATAGGCGTCAAAAGAAAGATGTTTTGAAGAGATCTCAATCTAATCAATCTATCGAAAAGGTTGCCAGACTCGCGTAACCTTGGATATATCAGAAAATTAACGTGCCGGACCTAATTTCAATATGTGAGCGTCCGCAAACAACGCAGTATAATCACGCAATCATTGCACAAGCATGGGCGTAAGCAGTTTCATGCATTGTGAAAGGAAAACAGATAATGCTTACTTTTGATTCTAGAGTCCAACATTTCTATAGCAGGTTTGCGGTTTTGTTGATCAGCTTCGCATGTTTTTTCTCATTTCCTTCAATGGGAAATGATATGTGTTACGTGGGGCAATACAAATAAATTACCACAATTTTTTTGCTAAGTTGTTTCACTGTAGCACGCCAGAAAAAAAACAGAGCGGCGACCAGCATCGCTTGGCAGCGGCGCCATACTTGACATGCTTGCCAGCGGCGACCAGCATCGCCCTTGATGTCATCCGCAGCAGAAGTTCATGCCATGAACCAACTGATGCCGAACATACGGGACGCTGCAACTATGACGGAAGCACCTGAGGACGACATGCTTGTTTCGCGAATGGTACAGCAGCCCGCAAATGCCACGCCTGTCACAATGGCAGACATCCAGCATCCCGGCCTGCGCACGCGCCCTCACGTGCCGCCAACCGATGGTGTTTCAACGAGAACAGGTGCACCGTGTGGCTGTCCTGCAGAGACCACGCCTCTCGGTTTCACCACATCTTTTCTCCAGAGCCTTTGATGCAGGACGCACCACCTGACGTGTGTCCACTATGCAGGCGCACTTTCCACAATGGTGGCGGTGCCCAATCGCAACAAATGCATTCCGCACGTGTCTCTACGTTGATGAGACCGTCACACTCTGCGCCAACCAAAGGGGCATTGTTTCACCCGCCCTGCTCCGCTGCCATGCGGGGGAGGTATGGCCTCCGAGACAACCTCAGCATCTACTACCTCTACCCGAAGCACTAGTTGACGACTTCCTGTGCACCTCTTTACGCGCAGGGCATGTGGCACGTTTCTGCGTCCGTCGACTTGTGTATCCGTGCCAGCACACCGGACGCGCAACAACGCTGAGGTTGGCGTTGCAGTCCGCACCAGCACCGCCGATCCGCTGCCAATGGTAGCGGCCAAGCCGACCCATCTACGCGCCCGCTTGCAACACCCACTGCGCTTTAGAATGATGCAACGACGTCATCGTGGCACCCGCTTGTGTATGACCACAGCGCCCTGGCGTCTACTTCTTTGTCCGCTGCACTTCTCCCAGTGCCGACCACCGGAACAGCCATGAAGACCATGTGCCTCTCCATGCTGATCACCTGGACAGCCCACGGACCCTTCCATTTCGCGTTCTCAATAATTTTGTACATACGCCCTCATAGTTTTGTAGCGCTAGCAACACTGGCCGAGGTTAACCAGTTTCGCGTGGCTTCCGGAGAGCCGCGCTGCGCATGCGCGAGGAACAGTGACGTCACACGGCGCACAGCTGGCGCGCCGGAGCCGCCGCCGCGCGTGCCTCGCGGGTCTGTGCATTCCAGAGGGTTGACGTCATAGCCGCGGCAGACGCATTGGCGCCGACGCGTGTCCAGCTGTGTGCCTCGGTCGCGCAGTAGCCAAATCTGACGCTGCGCCGGGAGTTAGGGCCATAGAGACGGCAGCGTGTAACTAAACTGACCACCAAGCTTTCTTCGTGAAAATAGTGAAGCAACGTGACGATGAGCAAAAAAGGCACATCCATGTGTCACATAACGCTGACACCATGTGTGTGTCATTGAAGCAGCAGTAAGCATGTTAATCAAGCTAATCTTAGACAAGAAGGAGAGCTAAGAATAATCAACTGAATCTGAATACACGCTACGTATATCCTGGCATAGCCGAGCTATGCTACTGCTATTTTTTAAAGACGATAGTCTTTTTGGGGAACTTAAACGCAGAAATTTTGGTCTGTCTGTCACCCGATTCAGCCACGCGGCCAAAGTTGAACCACTTGCTTACCGCCCACCCATCTTGAACTTGTACGGCTGTTCATACTTGTGAACGTTGTCGATCAAAAATAAATACTACGCATATCTATGGTGCAACATCACTAGATAAGTATTAAGTGTTGTGTTCCTTTAATAGAAAATAGATAGATACGTAATTCTAAAGACCCTAGTTTCTTAAGCTAGGGTCTTTGCGACTGCGCTGAAACATGCCTTCCTCTGAGCACTCTGCACAAGCTCATTGTTGTGTTTCGGTTTCAGTTCAGTATTGCACTGTACGAATGTCAGGGGACGCCGCTCCGGCATTCCTGCTTACCCAGACGACGTGTAAATAAAAGAGTGTGTGGAGAGTACACGTTGAGTGCGGGCGTTGGCCAGCCCGAACACGCGCCAAACCGCGTGTTCGGGCTGGCCAGCGTCCCCGCCGGTCGCGTTGGTCACCGCCGGTCTTCGCCTGCTGCTGCGCCGGAACTATCAGCCCGCAACACAGCACTCATGTTTCCCGACGCACTCATGTTTCCCGAACATCGGCGCCCTTCTTCATTATCGTTTTTCAGTCACCACGCCACACCTCTCGCGCAGTGGAGCTTGAATGCACAGCGCAGCGGAGCTTGAATGCCAAGGATAATGAAGAGAGCGAGAGCACATAGTAGAAGACGTAGGCGGAGGAACATACAACAGAACTGAGAGCTAAATGCCCTTCAACTTCGTAATGGTGGCCACGTCCTCCTCTGCAATGGTTCCTCTTTGGCTCTCCTTAAATTCACTGAAAGGGAAAAGCACCGTGACCGTCAAGCCCGCCACCATATTTGGTTCAGCGTAGCAGAAGCTGCGGTGGCGTGGTGTCGATTTTACGTGGCACAAAATATGTTTTACGAAATGCGTGTGTTTTGCAGCCCAGAATAAAGTATGCCACTGTTCTCTTACTGATTAAGCAAGAAATGGGTTGCAGTTTTGACTTTTCTATGTATTCACACACTTTCATGCATACATTTTGACCTGAGTGTGTCGGATGTGTCGCTTCATGTGCGAACTCATTTTGTATCCATGTGACTGAGATTTGTGAATTTCAGTACTGTTATGTGACTGGACATTTCGTGTAATTTACAGCGTTTGCATTATTCGTGTGATTACCTTTTACGTTAACTATACTGTTATGTGACGAGACTGTATCTTGTGTGTAGGTATGTTTCCCCTTTTTTATGTAAATGGACTATATATGAATTCTGCTTAGCTGGTCGTTTACGCTTGTTTTCGTCTCCTCGTTGCTGTGACTTTACCGTATACTACAATCTGTGAAAAGGAGTAGCCGGCGCTAGACAATAGTGCGAAAATTTTCTGAACGCTATCTAATAAAAAAAAGGCACGCACTCGTGCTAACAGGATAAAAGAAATCTCTTATAAAAGAAAAGCTCTTATAGCATGTCAACAAAAACGCACTATAGTCGCGTATGATGCCATTAAGGATGATTGTAATGTACGTGAGAGCGCAATGAAAACAAATGCGCACAGCGGTGCACGCGGGCACCAGGCGGCATTTCTTCTGACCGCCTCGGTACAAAGGCATACGTGACGTGTAGGCGTATAGAAAGACCGTAGAGCTCCATCTAGATATAAAACAGATGCACAGTAACCCATCTGCGATTTATTTTACGTTTATTTCGCCACAGCTGCAAGCACACCGATTCTTTCGGAGCCAGATTTAGGTTTTCCCAACACCCGCCACGATGGTCTAGTGGTTACGGTGCTCGACTGCTCACCCGACGGTCGCGGTATCAAAACCCGGCCATTGAGGCCACATTTCGACAGAGGCAAAATGCTAGCAGCCCGTGTGCCTACATATTTAGGCACACGTTCAAGAACATAAGGCAAGACCTACACTGCAGCACTCGGCGCTCCTGCCACGGAGCTTGCAAAATCTGCTAGCCACCCTCAAGCCTCCTTGCAGCAGCGTGGAGGTCAGGTAAGCGCTAAGAAATTGGGCGGCGCCAAGCGTACCTTCCAGAAGGAGGCTCTTCAGTCTGCCAGCAACCAGGAGAACAAGAAGCGTCGACTTCTCTGGAGTGTGGTCGCCGATCTGCTGCCATCCGACAACCAGCAGTTGCGTTCCATTTGACTCCAAGCAGGTGGCGCGTTCATCCCTAGTAGTGGCTAGTCCAGACCCGTCAGCAGCAGCACGAAAGTGTCGCCGTCGCCACGTGAGTGTGCTCCAGTGGAACGCAAACTTGTTGCAGCGGCGGCAGGCTAATCTCTCCTAGTGCCTCCTGCAGAGCGAATATGACGTGCGTGCTCTGCGGGAGTTCTATGCGGCAGCAACTGCCTTTCGCCTTCTTGGATATGCTGGCTACAGTAGCCGCACTTCATGCACCCAGGAGTCCGCCAGTCTGCTCCATGTCTTGGTGAGGGCCAGCAGGATGGCGCACCATGCTGTGCGGTCTATGTGCGGCGTCAACTACTACAGGCAAAAGTTCACGTGACTGTCCAGCTAAGCGGTCCTGTCAAATATTGTGCCGTTCGAGTATGAATGGGTGCGTCCAACACAACCGTAACCAGCATATATGTCAGTCCGGGCAGACCATAGAAACCAGTCAACATCATGCCACTGGTCCAACGCCTCCGCAAAGACTTGCTACTGTGCGGGGCGTCAATGACCACCACACCACCTGGAGAAGCAGTCGGTGCTGTCCACGTGGTCAGGGACTGGAACGTCTCCAACCAACTATGGCCGTCTGTCCTCAAACCGGCACTACCACGTTTGTGCGGCACGTGGCCCGGGTAGTCATCTGCCATCGACGTCAGCCTGGCCACAGAGCGATGTCATTATACATGGATACCGCTGCTGGACACCTGGAGGTCGGACCACCTCCCCCTTGTGTTCAACCCGATCAGAGGCAAGACCGCCAGGAGGGTGTGACATACTGCCGACTGGAAGGTCTTCCGTTAGCACTGCCAGAAAGACGCTGACTCCTTAACAATAATAATATCTGGGGTAAATGTCTTAAAGCAAATAGGCGCACTATGGGAACAAGGACAAAAGGGAGGAACCGACGACACAAAGCGCAGACTCGCAACTGAATTTTTCTCCCTTTTGTCTTTGTTCCCATAGTGCGCTTATTTGCTTTAAGATATGAACCGTTACCAACTAGCCCAAATGGCTGTTTTGCTACAATATATCTGGGGTAGACGCCGATTCCAGCACCTTGCTACAGCTGGTAGAAGAGAGCGCAAGAATGGCCGCCACCAGGTCGACAGGCCTAAATGGGATTCTAAAACATCCAGCACCTGGAGCACCGAGGTGCTCGGCGCCGTGCGGAACCTGGAGCGTTGCGCGCCACATTACCTGAGCACTGGACAGCGTTTCGCCGTGTGGACGCCGTCCAAATGCGCCATTCCCGGTGACTTCGGAACTACAGCTGGCAGGGCGTGTCGACCATTCTCCCAATGGACAACGCGGTTGGCGGCTTCTGACGCCCCTCCTTCTGGGGCTCTATAGACAACGCCAATCGTTATCCGTGGCGGTCCACATGGGCATCAGCGCGGAAGCCTTGGCAGAACTCCCGGCGGGCCAGTTTCCCAGCAGGCCTGTCCTGCAAGCCCCACCTCCATCGACAGCCGCGCGGTCAATTGCACCCCGTTGCCATCACGTGGACTGGGTGGCTGAGAAAATTCAAGTGCGCTACAATGAACCCATCCATATACAGGAGCTCAAGGCTGCTCTCGAGTAGACGAGGCGACGCAGTGCTCCTGGAGCAGATGGCATCACGTTCTAGATGCTGCGTAACTTGGCTGGTGCCAAGCAGGAGCGGCTCTTCAAGTATTTGAACATCATCTGGGGCACTGATGCCCTCCTGGAGAGCTGGCTGGTTGCAGTGGTGACACCGGTCTTGAAACTACAGAAGCCTGTCATATTCCTATCTCCATTTAGGCTGGTGCTCTCACCTCTGCTGCCTGGAAGGTGACGAAGAGGGTGCCACTAGCTCGAATGGCGTGGATAGCGCCCACCCTCTGAACAGACTGGCTTCAGGTGCCATCACTGAACAGCTGACTACATCTCCGACGTGGTGGCTACCTTTGAGAATGCGACGGTCGCGGGAGATGCGGCAATTCTTGTACTCCTCGATGGCTGGAGGGCTTTTGACGGACTTGCCCATGCGGTCATCCAGGCCTGCCTGGACCACCTCGGCTTGAACGTTCGTCTCAGGGTGTTCATTTTGCCTTTCTGACCGGGAGAACCTTCCAGCTGCGTGTGGGACAGGAGCTGAACGAGCCTAGGAATATCCCGGTTGGCGTCCAACAGGTCTCGCTCCATTCTTCTTTACCGTGGCTCTCGCGGGCCTTCCCGCATCGCTCCCGGTGGACTCTCGGTTTCTTGTTTGCTGTTTCATTTATGCCAACGACATGTCGCTCTTGACCCGGGGCCGAGGAAGTCCATGCCTTCCATTCGGTGCTCGCTGTAACGTGTGCTAGCCGCAGTGGCAGATTTCCTTGGCAGCATTGGTCCTACCGCGCCCGCAACCAAGACCGAGGCCACGCTGGCTCATCCACTGGCCTACGCTCCGCGCTAAAGCAAGCAGTTGAAGCTTGCCGGCCACGCGCTACCTTGGCAGTGGGTGGTCAATTACGTACGGCTCGCCATTGATCACCGGCTCATGTAGACTCCTGCAGTCAGGGTAGGCACTTCTAAGGTTCGCTTAGTTTTATGTTGACGTAGGAATAATATACGAATGATCTTCTGTTTCTGTGTAATTTGTCTTTAGTTGGCCCGGCGGGCCTAAAAAAAACTTTTACGTGACTGCGATTCGCTGTACATATATTAAGAGATCATGCACAAGCCACAAAAGTTTAGCTTTTTTTGCGCAAGGAAAAATTGAGGGAGGGGGTCACGGGGAGCGCAAGCTTTCGACTGTTTATTCAACAAATGGTGCAACGAAATGTACAGAAGTCGATGTCGCATATAAAAATAACTACAGCATATCCACGGGTGAATGATGAAGAGCTTGGACGACGCTCCTGAAGCAATCATGGTTACACCGCGAAATGTTCAGTGGTTTTGCCCAGCAGTAATCAAAGCGATACGCCGCTTTGATTACTGCTGCGCTCGCTTGGCGGCAGCCTCTCGACCTCGCACCTCGGGATTCTGCCGACGAGCACGAGACGCAGCGGCCTTCCGCACCTGGTGCTCAGTTATACAGTCAAGTATAACTCATACATAAGGAACCTCGTGCTTTCATATGGAGTGCCTCCATTAATTCTTGAGCCGTGGTGTCCCTGCTTCTTTCTCACTGTCGCTCTCATAGGAAGAGAACATGTGCCTGGCTTGCTGCACATGTCTCCGACTATACATTTCGTTGCACTATTTGTTGAATTAACAGTCGAACGTTTGCGCTCCCCTTGACCCCTTCCCTCATTATTTTATTGCTGTAAAACTATCATACTTTGTGGCTTGTACATGGACATGAACCGACTAGCACAGAAACGTGCACTTCTAGAATAAGACATGTAATAATACTATTAGTAATAATAATAATAATAATAATATTAATAATAATAACAATAATAATAATAATAATAATGTCTTGGGTTTGAAGTGCCAAAACCACGATACCATTATGAGAGACGCCATAGTGGAGGGCTCCGGAAATTTCGACCACCGGGGGTTTGTTAACGTGCACCTAAATCTAAGTACACGGGTCTCCAACATTTTCGCCTCCATCTAAAACGCAGCCGCCGCGGCCGGGATTCGATACCGCGACCTGCGGGTCAGCAGTCGAGCGCCATAACCACTATACCGCCGTGGCGGGGCAAAATAAGACATCAGCGGCGTTACCATTAAATGCATGACAGCCTGAATTCAAGGTCATGCACTGTTATTTCCCGAAATTGCGATTACATGCGTGTCTTTTCAGCAGTTGTGAAGGACTAATTTTACCTAAGAGATAACGTTCCAGCACATGGGCTCGCATTTGCAGGTAATGTGTTTGGTACAGATACATCGCCAGATCGTAGCCGTCAGTGAAACGCTTGCTTGATGGAAACTTTTGTATTCAGGCGTCGAAACCTTTGCTTGCTTTCGTGCGTATTATTCCAAGTGTGCGACAAAATTTTCTAACGTGATTTCATTGCCTATATCTCCAATGAAAACCGCAATGATTAATATGTGACCCTGACTTCGCATTGCGCTTCTTAATCTCTATCTCGCACGAGCAGGGTGAAGTGGATTGACGCACGTTTTCATTCAGAGCTGCACATCCTTGGCGAACCAGGACGCTGAATAGAATTGTAATCCCGAGCCTCGAAGGGAATGATGCCGCGCGAATGCTTATGATAAATAACAAAAACGTTTTCTCTTCACCCAGCACTCCGATAGCGCAGAGTTCAAAAGACATCGAAAGTAGTATTAACACAGAAACTTTCCATATTGTTTTTTTGTGTTATTGTCACACTAAGTAGATAATGTACCGTTTATCACGGCTGCAAATCCCCCTTGCACACGATGGCTCTCGAGCTCGTTTCAGTGGTGTCATCATCATCATCATCATCAGCCTGTCTACGCCCACTGCAGGGCAAAGGCCTCTCCCATGTTCCCAGTGGTGTCAGTGGCGTTCAAACTGCCGGTGGTCGCGACTTCCGATCGGTAAAGTAGGCTGGCAGGCCGTCGAGCACACGAGAAATGGCTTTAGGCCAGAGGCCCGGCTACTCTCTCGGCAGCGATACGGTGTGACCGTTTATTGTGAAATCGTCCACATGGATGGTGTCCGATGAATCAAAGTGCTTTGCACACACACACACATGCTTCGAATCGATGCTGAAGTGGTCCGTTTCTTATCGCGTTATGGCTGACTTCCAGTTCTGGAACTGCCCACATTTGGCATGCTAAATAGAGAACACTTGGCGTGCAAAATAGCGATACCATTTCAATAGTGCCCTTCCAGCTGAAACGGCACCTCGGTACACAACACCTGAGCTGCATGGTCACGCGAACGTGCCGCTTCAGCTGTGCAATACATGAACTTGGTCCCTCTCCAAAAAGCTATCACATATACAGAGTATACGTGCAAACATTCAGGTCGCGCCGACCGCATCTGCAGTGTCTGCGGATTCAACTCGGAGAAAGGTGGCCTCTAAGCGATGGTGGCGCCGCGGCGCGGCAGCTTTCCGCCCCATATCAAGCACCCCATAGCGTGATGGTGAAGTTTCGTGACCAGAAAACGTACTGAAAGGGCTACCACGGTAGCAAGAGATTTCTTATTACTTGAAGTATGTCGCATCCTGTCATGCATTGATAAATATGTATTTCGCGCGCGCGCGCGCGCGTGTGTGTGTGTGTGTGTGTGTGCGTGCGCGTGTGTGTGTGTGTGTGTGTGTGTGTGTGTGTGTGTGTGTGTGTACTGAATGCTTTATTCAGAACGTTTATATGAACATATCTTTAATTTTCTGTTCTGTTCCAGCCAAATAAAGCTGCAAGGAGATCACAAATACAACAAAATCAATCCCAAGCTTTTAAACACCCCCTTACAAACTTGTAGAATTCGCACACTTCACAAAGAAATGTTATTACTTGAAGTGCAGGTATTTTTCGCTTGGCTGATTGAACATGTTTTGTTGATATGTTTATTTCTCTATTTTCTTGAACATATATATTGTTGCCTACAATTTAGAATAGATGTGTGTGTCCCCCATGCAAACAAGCGTCCTCCGTAAACACACTTTGATGAAGGCTCCTCAGATGGCGAAGTCAACCGCACGAATCCACTGCTAAACACATCCCAATGTGGATTTCAGTGTGGCCAGCTTCCAGTGTAGTCGCGGTCAGCATCCACCTGGTGCGCCCAGTTTTCTCCAATGAGCCGCCAGTTCTCGCAGTACTCCCAGTGAAGACATTGTTCAGCATACAGCACTGAAACACGCTTGGAGGTACGTGGCTTTAAGCATGAAATGTTTTAGCTCCGCGGAATCATTTAAAGAAAGGAAACATCCATGCGATTAGCAAAAAATTGAAAAGTGGCTTGAGGACCTAATGCTTTGTACAGAACCGCATTACATAAGGTAGTCACGGCCGAAACGAACTACGAAAAGTATCGTTTCGGACTTCTCAGTGTTTCATCACACTATCAGTAAAGATGTATATTGTAGTACGCTGACGTTTTATTTCCAATTTCTAACAGCGACTTCAAACGCAGGTACAGGGCAACATACGCTGCCTATTTAAAAGGCCAGCGTCGAACCTGTGCTTCTGTCAACGCAAGCGAGTGCGCGCAGCCGTAGCTAATCGCGGAGGCAACAATATCGCGTCGCGGATTGTCCCCTGCGTCCAGAGATGCCGCCAGGCTGCGTGCGGCCCACCAAGTAGCTGGGGTCAATGACTGTGGCTCATGTCATATCCAAGTAACATAACTGGCTGGTAGGCATTTCATGGTTACGTCTACTCTCGATTGCGGGAGATCCAGACGTTACTTTCGGTAAGGACTGGAACCTGTTCGTATCGAGTGCTGGGTGCTTTTGTTAGGTGTTTATTGTTAAGGTATTGTTATGCTATTTGTTAGGTGTTATGGTTTATTGTTTATTGTTATGCTTTTGTTAAGGTGTTTATTGGACGGCACGCAGCGAGCATACGTAATGGCGACAGTCATGGCAAACTACGGACTCAGTGCGAGCGGCGTCCTTTGAGGAAAAGCCAACCAGGACGACCCACTAGAAGGCGCTGGAGAGCGCAACCCATTACTAAACTTCAAGGCTCCGCTACAATTACCCCGGGTACGGAAAGAGAGCCGCCCGGCGACCTAACAGCTTGTCAATATGAGCAGGTCATAGTTAGCCTTCAGGAACTCCACGTTGCCGATGGTTCGACGGCTTCGATCGTGTAGTTGTCCAGGGATGTGTGCTTGACGACACTTTAGGGGCCTTCGAATTTCGGCAGTATTTTTGAAAAGAGGGCAGTTGCAGTGGTAGGGACCGAGAGCCATACGAGCGCTCCGGAGAGGAACGTGGGCTATGGAAGTGGTGGTGCTGCCACAAATGCTATTCTGCCACTCTTCTCATGCGTCGTAAAAGTCTTCGCAAGCTCGCGACACTTTCGCAAGCTCGGCTGTATCAGAATTAGGTGCACGCTCAGATGGACCCGGCTTGTATGCAAGTATCGTGTCGATGATGGGCGACGGGTGCCTTCTGTACAGCCAGAAGAAGGATGAACAACTGGTGCTCTGAGGGGAGGTGTTATAGGCGTAGGTGACGAAGGGCAGAAAGCCATCCCAATTTGTGCGATTGGCGGTGACGTACATTGAGAGCATGTCACCGAGCGTGCGGTTAAAGCATTCGGTTAGGACATTTGTTCGGTTAAGCCAACAGCATGGCACTCTTTGAGAAGCTACGACGACATCCGACCAGAAGGCATGGGTTCGATCGCTGAGAAGCTTCTGGGTCTCCGTGGCGAAGTATGAATCGGCTTAGCAAGAAGGACGCAACATCGCGCACTGTAGCCGTTCGTAGGGCGGTGGCTTCGGCGTATCGCGTTAGATGGTCAAAAGCGACAATGGCCCAGCGGTTACCAGCCGACGTCAGAGGAAGTGGTTCATATAAATCGATGCCAATGCGCCCAAACGGATGGTTAGGGCAAGATAATGGTTGTGGACTACCTGTTGACACGTGCGTTGAAGGTATTCGGCGTTGACAATCGACGCAGGAGTGAACGAAGTTCTTCACATAGCGGCGCATCCCTCGCCAGAAGTATCGTTGTCGAATACGGTGGTAAGTTTTGGATGTCCCAGAATGCGCGCATTGCGGATCAGAGTTCAGCAATACGGCGGTTCGGGTACGTTGGTATTCTCTCTTGAAAAACATAAGAGCGCACGGAAAACACGGACGACAAAAATACACACATATGCACACACGTAGGCGCTACTTCTAAAAATATTTATTCTTGTGATCCACTGCTACTTATAGCACACAATCAGCCCATATCGATGCGCGAAACTCCCAAACCCCCCAGATGACACTTTTAATTTGACTGTCATACTGAGTCATACACTTTTTTGTTAGTGCAAGTGACGGCATGCTTACGGATTTTTCGCCCATCTTTTCAAGCGCCTACGTTTGTGCATGTGTGTGTCTTTTTGTCGTCCGTGTTTTCCGTGCGCTTTCATTTTTTTCAAGACGGATCAGAGTGGAAGGACTCGCATATTTCAGAACGCAGACTGCGGGGTGTCACTAGTAGCCACTGGTGGCCGTCGGCGTTGTAATTGCGTCGGTGCAGTAGGTCGTCACGAATGGCGAAATGGTGGGCTTGACGACGCAATGCGCGAGTGGATAGTGTTGCCGGCGGATCAGAGAGCAAATCTTCAGTGAGCCAATGCATTTATCTTTGCGCTGTTCGGTAGCGATGTTATTGTAGCGCACTAGCGCGGGCTAGAAGAATGCGACCAGGAAAACACAGCGACGGCGAGACGAGCGGGCGTGTTCTTGTTCGCGTCTGTGTAAAACGGTTCCAGACGAAATACATATTTTGTGGTCTCACAGCATCTGCATCTTTCTGCCTGTTCCCACAAACTGGTGACCCGGACTTTGCCTGATCGCTCTCGCTTCCTGATTTGTGCTCGCCTCAGCCGCTTCGCTTGGCCTACAGCAGCCAGAAACTCGAGCACCGCAGCCCTTCCCGAAGCCTACAGTCACCACCTCTGAGCAGGTGCTGTTATCGTCGCCGCAGCCGCGCGAACCCGGGGTGTCCGATCTCAAGCTCCCTGAGTTCTAGTCCTCGGACTCTAAACTTTTTTTCCTCACCGCGGAGTCATTGTTGTGTCGTCATCGGCTAACTCCACAGTTGACAATGTATGACGATGCTGTCGGAGCACTCTTGCAGTCCTTGGCGACGTTGTACTCTCTCCTCGAGCCGATCATCCTTATGATCATCTTTAGGAGACCCTCATCAGGCGCACTACCGACAGCGAACAGCATCGACTGCAGCAACTCCTTACATTAGAGCAACTCAGCGATCGTATACCTACTGACCTACTGCGTCGCATGCAAACCTTGGCGCCCGATCTCGCTACGTCTCCGAACACTACCCATCATCGGCAAAAGCTTTCTGCGGTGCCTTCCAACACAGGAGCGCATGTTTCTGACAGCGTCTTCAAAATCCACACTGGAATCTCTGGCTTAGTTAGCTGACAAGATTATGGATGTTGGTTTTCCCACCGTGGCCAAGCTTCGTCACCCTCAAGACCATTCGCCCAACAGCACAGCTAGTGGCGACAGTAATGTGCATCACCTCGTTGCTGATGAGGAGCTCATCCAAATGGTAGAACTAACAGCTCGAGTCGGCACCTTCCGCATAAACCAGCTGCGTCCCTCATCACGAACTAATCACTCCGGCTGCCGTTCTAATAGCCGCAGCCCTAATCACTCCGGCCGCCGTTCTACTAGTCCCGATGGCCTTTGCTGGTTTCACCGTCACTACGGGTCGCGTGCAAACAACTGTCGCCTGCCTTGTTCGCATGTGGGAAACGACCGGGCCAAACAGTGACGGCGACCGTTGTTCCCGACCCCAGGCACAGTCGTCTCTTCCACGTTACCCAGCGTCGCTCCATGGTCCGCTACCTCGTCGATACTGGCGCTGAGATCTGCGTCCTTCCTCCTACATTGGCTGAAAGACGCCATCTTCCCGACTCCCCTCCTCTCACCACGGTCAACGGACTTGCGATCAAACGCCGGTAACTGATGACATTAGCCTCAAACGTACAGCATCCGCATAGTCTCACAGCATCAACACCTCTCTGCCTGTTCCCACAGTGTGAACATCGATGGAAGAAACAGTAATGTAAGATACTGAGCAGGGGGCATTGTGGTCAGGCAAGGGTGAGCGCGAGAGGCCGGCAACGTCAGCATGCTGGCGTCCGTTGCGGTACTGCACGCTGATGTCGTAGTCTTGCAGGCGAAGTGCCCAGCTGCCGAGACGGCCTGAGGGCTCCTTCAATGACGACCGCCAGCATACTGCGTGATGGTCGGAAACATCAAATGGGCGACCACACAAATAAGGCCGGAACCTTGTAAGGGTCCATATAATCACCAGGCACTCTATTTTGGTTATGGTGTAATTGGTCTCGACTCTAGTAAGCGAACTGCTTGCGTATGTCACGACATATTCGGGGAACCCTGGTTTGCGCTGCGCAAGGAGAGCGCCGAGGCCTACATCGATGGCGTTCGAGTGTACCTCTGTTGGGCCGCAGGGTCGTAGTGGCGTAGTATGGTAGGACACGTCAACAAACGACGGAGCTTTGCTAACGCGTCGTTGCACTTGGACGACCACGAATTTTGGGGCCCGTTACATCCAAGGAACTTCGTCAGCGGTGGTGTGATGGTAGAAAAGTTTTGTATGAAGCTTTCAAACTATGAACACAGTCCGGCGAAACTGCGCAGTACTTTGACGGACGTAGGTTTGGGCAATTCGGCCGCGGCCCGAAGCTTCGCCGGATCGTGAAGGATTCCGTCCTAGGACGCGACGTAGCCTAGGATTGTCAGCTGCTGTTCTGCAAATCGGCGCTTCTTCATATTCAGTTGGAGGCCGGCGCTCCTCAAACTCGTCAAACCATGCCGCAGACGTTGAAGATGCGTGGAGAAGTCCGCAGCACGACGTCGTCCAGGTAACACAAGAGCGTGTGCCAATTCAAGTTGCGCTGAACGGTGTCCATCATGCGCTCGAAGGTTACGGGCGCAATACACAGACCAAACGGCATGGCGTTGAACTCATACAAGCCGTCGGGCGTGACAGAGGCTCTCTTCGGTCGAGCGTCATCAGCCACCGGTGCTTGCCAGCACCTCGATCGCAAATTTAGAGATGACAAAAATTCTGCTCCTTGAAGGCTGTCAATCGCGTCGTCGATTCGCGGCAGTGGATAAACATCCTTGCGGGTGAACTTGTTGAGCGGTCGGTAGTCCATACAGAACCACACAGAAACGACGTTCTTCGCAACGAGAACAGGAGATGCCCATGAGCTGCCCGAGGGCCGAATTACATCTCGTCGAAGCATATCGCCGACATGTTCATTAATTACCCGACGTTCTGCGGGAGACACGCGATATGGACGCTGCCGCAGTGGTGCTTGGGCGGCAGTGTTAATGCGATAGATAACAGCGGACGTGCGGCCGAGAGGTTTGCTCCACGTGAAAAGAACAACAAACTTCTTCCAACAGGCACAGATGCTGGGAACGCTGGACCGACGTAAGGTTGAGAGCAACGGAAGGGCCAAATACATCAGTGGGTGACGAATCAGACGTAGAAACTGCACTGACGCTGCGAGAACTGGTACAGTGCGAGTAATCGGGTGTGGCCAGAACTTGTGCGCCTTCGACGTCTGCCACTCTACCTACACATTTCCCTCGAACCAACGTAACAATGTACGGGTATGGGTTGGAGACAAAAATAGTGGTGCTACCCTGAGTGACGGTGGCGGGAGGAAAGTCGCATCCCAAGAAGATGTCGTTACAGCATGCAGCAATTATGGTGAGCTCGACGTCGCACAGAACGTCCTGAATGACGACGCGAGTAGCGCATACCGCTGTAAGATGAATACTCTGGGAGCTGGCGGTACAGAGGAACATCCCACAAAGTGGCGTCGTCACTTTTCGGAGTAAGCGGCTAAGTTTTGCGTCCATAACGGATACGGCGGCTCCAGTATCGATGAGGGCAGATGCGCGAAACCGTCCGCAAGCACGTCTATCACATTAGGTGGACTTCGTTGAGGGCTTTCACAGTTGATAGCCTGCTATCGTGCGACCGAACGTGGCCGCATGGGAGACAGTGAGCGACGTCATGGAGACGGAGCGCGGCGAGCAGATAGAGCTGGACGTGACGTCGTTAACTTAGGCGGAGGTGGGCCGTAGAATGCACAGCTGGACTGGCTTGTGACAGGTGATGCAACACGAGGCGGCTGCACGCGATGGCAAAAATGTGCAGTGGCTTAGGTCGGCTATGCCAGGATATACGTATCGTTAGCAAAGGTTCCGCTGATTATCCTTAGCTTTCCAGATTGTCTAGGATTATTAGCCTTCTTCTGTCCATTCTTCGTATACCGAACCGCTAATTGCCAAGCAACTACTTCGGCATCCGATGAGATAAGCTTTTCGCCTCTTCTGCGCCGTTAAGCAGCAATTGCGCTCTCCTTCTCCATTTCGTTACCCTCCTGCAAACGCCAGTCAGAGGCGCTATCACGCGACTCCATCGCTGTGTCAGACGGCGACTGCACAGCGAAGGCGAATATCTGCGCGCGCGCTGGCGCCAGTGTGTCTACCATGGTCACTCCTCTCGAATGCGCAGACCAGCAACGGCGAGTCACGCGCGGCAGTGGCGGAGAGCGCGTGAGATCGCGGTGGCAGAGAGGGCACAATGGCGGAGAGCGCGGTAGCGGTGAGCCAGCTGTTTGACATCACTGAACCTTGCGCATGCGCAGCACGGCTCATGAGAATCCACGCGAGATCGACTCCGGCTAGGTGACCGGCGTAACCACATACAAATCGACTGGACCGGTTGTCGGCTGTGCGCCATCGGTTCCCCGGGGCATGTCCCACCTATGTCTCGTGACGCGATTGACGGCGTGGGTGCTGAAATGACTGCATGGTGGGCTGCAGTCGAGGCCTAGGGATCACGTCAGCATACGAGGCCGCCACACCTGTTTCGAAGGACGGAGGTCTAGCGTAGTGGGATAGCCGCAGGGATTATTTGGGGCGTCTTGGCGACAACTCGAGCGTACATCTGGATCGAAGGAGCCGGAGGTTACTGGTGGTACTCCGGCATGACCTCCGCAATTCCCTGCTCAATTGCCCGGTGGAGATGAGGAAGAAGTGTGGTCGACAACTGTTGAACGTGCGGCGGGTGGCCAAAACCAGGAGAAAGAACTGGCGTGCATTTTCCTCGCGCAGAAATGACTTTACTTCTGCCGGTAACGCGGCCTTGTCACAATTGGCCGCCAAGCCAGCAAGCTCTGCGTCGCGCGATGGGGAGTGACGGCTCATCGAACGCTGCCGGGGGAGCTGCTCGTAGCTCTGGAAGAGCGTTATGACCTCGGCCAATGTGTCAGGGTTTTTGGCGAGCAGCATGGTGAAGGCATCGTCGTCAATGCCTTTCATTACGTTCTGGATCTTGTCAGACTTAGACATGGTTCCGTTGGCTTTCGTACGCAAGTCAAGGACGTCTTCGATATAACTTGTGAAAGATTCACCGGCCTGCTGAGCTCATTCGCGTAAGCGCGGTTCTGCGTGCAGCTAACGAACTGCAGGGCGGCGAAAAACGTTGATGAAAACAGTATTGAAAAGCGGACCAAGTCGCACAATCGGACACGTGGTTGTTGTACCAGAAGCTTGCCATTCCCGCGAGGTAGAATACCATGTTGCTGAACAAGTCTGCTTCGTCCCATTTATTGGGCATGCTCACGCGCTCGTCAATTGGGAGCCAGTCCTCCAAGTCAGTGCCATCGGCACCAGTGATGATACGTGGATCGCGCATACGAGGGACATCGAGATATATGGTCGGTGCGGGAGGAAGCGTTTGCTGGGCGGCGTCTTGAGGCATGGTAGATGACAGGGTACGGGAGCGAAGTTCCAGGGGCATCGAATGGAAGCACAGCACTCTCCACCAATTTGTTAAGGTGTTTATTTGACGGCACTCAGCGGTAATGCTCAATGGCAACAGCCAAGGCAAAGCACGGACTCTAGAATGAAGATACTGTAACACATTTTTATTTCAGGGACGCCGATGACCGGCATTTACATTCATTGGGGCAGCATACTATTTTAATAATGTGTCAGCGCATTGAAACATAGAGGTCGAGCAGAACGCTCGAGTCACTAAGGCCCGAACACACGTACGCGTTGCAGCGCGTCAACGCGTGACGTTCTGACGCGGCGTCGCGCCCTCTCCCTATGGGGAGAGAGGGCGCGCGGCTACGCGAAGCTGCGCGCCCTCCTTCTCCATAGGGAGAGGGCGCGATGCCGCGTCAAAAAGTCACGCGCTGACGCGCTGCAACGCGTACGTGTGTTCGGGCCTTAAGGAGCACCAGTAAATTGAGCAAACGTCCACATTTATTTTGAACACAACATCTGTTTTGCTTAGAATGTTGCTGAGTTAAATCTACTTTGACAGCGTAGGCTCTGCCTCAACACAAGAGTCGCGAATGCGCGAAATGAATGGCCGCCTGGAATAAAAAAAAAATTGCAGTGGCTTAGCTCCGCTATGCCAGGATATATGTAGCGTTAGCAAAGGTTCAGCTGATTATTCTGAGCTTTCCAGATTGTCTAGGATTAGCTTGATTGTCATGCTTACTGCTGCTCCAATGACACACACACGCGGTATACGTATTATGTGGCACATGTATACTTATTTTTGCTCCACGTCAGGTTGCTTCTTCATTCTTCGTACGCTGAACCGATAATTGCCGGGCAACTACTTCGGGATCCCATGATATAAGCTTCTCGGCTCTTCTGTGCCATTGAGCAGCATTTGCGTTCTCCTTCTCCATGGCGTTACCCACCTGCGAACGCCAGTCAGAGGCGCTATAAAGCCGCACCAGCGCATTGTTAGACGGCGACTGCACAGTGAAGGCGAATAGCTGCGCGCGCCATGGCTACGACGTCACCCCTCTCGAATGCGCAGAGCAGCAGCGGCGAGTCGCGCGCGCCGGCGCTAGTCTGTCTGCCCGGCTACGACGCCACTCCTCCCGCTCTCCGCCACCAGCAGCGGCGAGCCGCGTGCGGCGGTGGCCGAGAGCGCGTGAGATGCCGGCTCCGCACTGATCCTCGCGCATGCGCAGCACGGCTCATGAGGAACCACGCGAAATCGGCTCCGGCAAGGCAAGTGTATCTAACGCTACAAAAATTAGAGCTGCTGCACGAACCGGTGCGACCAAATTAATTTTCTTTTTACGGTCGCTAAACCACTGCTGGAGTATCCGGCTGTATTACACAATAGCGCAATGGGCAATGCTTTGTGGATCACTAACGAACGATCGATTTATGACATGCAATGTTTTTCACGAAAAATTTATTTCCATTCACCGTTCGTTTTCTAGCTTCGTTTACATTGCCTAGTTTTATACACTTACGTTTCCCAACCTTCCCCGGCTAATCTCGAGAAACTGTGACTCTTTCCTCTAAGTGCCGTTTGATCCATCGGACACAGTAGCTCTTTTGATCGCCAGAGTGACTGCTGTGCTTCAGCCAAATTTTCTCGTTGGTTTGAAGGAGCTAGAAAAAAAAGCTAGAAAAAAAGCTGGCGTTCAGCCGTACAAAACCACAATAATTTTTTTGATAACTATACATACAGCTGGGTGAGTCATACATTGCAATGCCTCCAGCTTACCCATACGGTTTACCAGTGGTCTCCACTACTTAAAAATACAATAACAAATGCTGGGGTTTCATTTCCCACAAGCACAATATTATTATCAGAGATGGCGTATTAGAGGGCTCCGTGAATTTGAACACATGCGTTGCACTTCAAATTACGCACACGGATCTCTAGAATTTTACCTCATATAAAATGCGGCTGCTAAGGTCGGCATACGCACTGGTCTCGAATTCGTACGTGACGTCGCTAAGGCGGCGCAGAACCTTGTAGGGTCCGAAGTATCGGCGCAGAAGTTTCTTGGAGAGGCCTCGCCGTCGTACAGGGAACCAAACCTGGTCTCTTTCCACTGGTAGTAAGGTGACGAATCGATGGCGGAGATTGTACCGTTTGGCGTCTAATTCTTGCTGGCTAGTTATTCTGACGCGGTTACTTCTCTACCATGAATTAGTACAAGCGGTGTCATTTTCGTTGTTTCCTGGCGTGCCGTATTATACGCGAATGTGACGAACAGCAAAATCCTGTCCCAATTCTTCTGTTCCACTTCGACGTACATGCAAAGCATGTCGGTGATGGTCTTGTTCTGTCGTTCCGTAAGTCTATTTGTTTGTGGGTGATAAGCTGTCGTCTTCCTATGCGCTGTACCACTGAGCGTAAGCACAGTGCTCAACAGCTCGGCTGTAAACGGGGTACCTTTGTCAGTTATCACGACCGCGGGAGCACCATGTCTCAGCACGATGTTCTCAATAAAGAACAGGGCCGCTTCAGCTGCAGTGCCGCTCGGAATCGCCTTGGTCTCGGCGTATCGAATGAAGTAGTCCGTCGCCACTATAACCCATTTGTTGCCGCTGTCCGATGTTGGAAATGGGCCCAAAAGGTCCATGCCAATTTGAGCAATCGGAGTTTCCGGTACTGGAACGGGATGTAATAGCCCAGCGTATTTGACCGGTGGTACCTTGCGCCGCTGACAGTCAATGCATGTTCGCACGTCAATGCATGTTCACCTCCACTACTATTGATGGCCAGTAGTATTTTTCTTTGATACGTGTCAATGTTCTTGTGAAACCGAGGTGGCCCGACGTGGCTTTGTCATGACAGACTTGCAAAATTTCTTTGCGGAGGATTTCCGGAACTACCAGCAGATAGCTTTTGCCTGTTGATGAGATATTCTTCTTATAGAGAATTTCATTACACAAAGAGAATGCTGATAAATTTCTCGAAAACACTCTCGGCGGATTCGTGGCTCGTCCATTCAAGAAGTCGAGTAGTGAGTTGAGCTCCGGATCGTCTTGCTGTTGCCGGGAGATGACAGCCGCATCGACAACTCCTAAATAGCCTGCGTATTCGTCATCCTCTGGGCTCGGTGATTTAATCGGTGATCTTGACAGGCAGTCGGCATCTAAGTGCTGCCTTCCCGACTTGTAGACTATAGTCATGTCGTACTCTTGAAGCCGTAAGCTCCAGCGTGCCAAACGTCCATGTTGGTCAACCAACATGTTGGTCAACCAACATGTTGGTCAACCAACACAGGGAGTGGTGGACGATTATTACTTGGAAAGCGCGGCCATATAAATACGGGCGAAACTTTGCAACTGCCCAAACGACAGCAAGACACTCCTTCTCAGTTGTTGAGTACTTGGACTCAGCACGGGACAAGGTTCTGCTAGCGTAGGCAACTACTCTCTCCGCACCATCTTGGCACTGAACAAGAACAGCACCGAGGCTCACATTGCTGGCGTCTGTATGGATGGCTGTTGGTGCATCTTCATCAAAGTGAGCGAGTACGGGCGCAGTTTGTAGAAGCTGCCGCAACTCGTTGAACCGCGCTTCTTGATCTTCGCCCCATACCAACGCAACATCTTCCCTTGTGAGGCGAGTGAGTGGAGAGGCGATGTGCGCAAAGTCCGCTATAAATCGCCGGTAATAGGCACAAAGACCCAGGAAACGTCGGACTGCCTTCTTATCTACAAACCTTGGGAACTTTGCGACGGCTGCAGTTTTATCTGGGTCAGGCTTAACACCTACCTGACTGACCACATGCCCCAGGAACTGAAGTTCTTCGAAGCCGAAGTGGCATTTTTCTGGTTTCAATGTGAGTCCTGCGGACCGTATCGCTTGAAGGACAGACAGCAGCCGTTTTAGGTGTTATTCAAACGTGGCCGAAAAAACAATCACGTCGTCAAGGTACACAAGACACGTTTTCCATTTGAGACCGGACAGACCGGTATCCATGAGCCTTTGATACGTGGCTGGGGCCGAGCATAAACCGAAAGGGAGGACTTTGAATTCATAAAGCTCATCAGGCGTCCCGAATGCGGTCTTTTCTCGGTCATGCTCATCTACTCCTATTTGCCAGTATCCACTTATAAGGTCCATTGACGAGAAGTAGCGCGCATGCCGTGGCCTGCCCAAAGAGTCGTCGATCCGTGGCAACGGATAAACATCTTTCTCCGTAACGTTGTTGAGCTTACGATAATCAATGCACAAACGCAAGCTGCCATCTTTCTTTTTCACGAGTACCACCGGTGATGCCCAAGGGCTTTTTGATGGTTGGCTCACATAATCCTCTAGCATCTTCTTGACCTGCTGCTGTATGACCTCACGTTCTTTCTGAGCGACGCGATATGGGTTCTGTCGGATGGGTCTTGCTGTCTCTATCGTGATGATACGGTGTTTAGTAAGCGGCGTTTGACCCACTCGTGACATCGAGGAAAAGCAGTCCTTGAACCGGCTAAGAAGTTCCATAAGACGACATCTTTCAGTGGGCGTTAACCTGGGCTGATGTCGACATCTGGTGCACGCGGTGCTGTACGAGCTGTTGCTTCCCCTTGCATAGCAAGGCAGTCGTAAGAGTAGTCGAGTTCCTCGAGGTATGCCACAGCAGTGCCTTTACCGATGTGCCGGCGCTGGTTCGTAAAATTGGTAAGTAGTACCTCTGTACGGCCATCAACTAAGCTGACGATACCGCAGGCGATGGCAACGCCTGGACGGAAGAGAAGGGCAGTTACACGTTCGGCTATGGCGTCTTCATTGCTTTGCACGCTGCAACGGACGGAAACAAGACTACATGACAGCGGCGGCACGCAGACGTCTTCGTCTACACACGTAACACCCTAGGGTCTTGGTCTGCGTCCGAGTTCACGGGATCGTAGGAGGCAAATGTTATCACGCCTTCACGTATGTTGACAACGGCGCCGTACTCCCTTAAGAAGTCCATTCCTAGTATGAGAGGTTTGCAGCACTCCGGCAGGATCACGAATGAGGCTACAAAAGCTCTAGTCCCAATCGTTAGTCTTGCTGTACATTTGTCTGAACGCGTCATTACCTGGCCTCCAGCGTTTCGAATATAAGGCCCGTCCATTCTGTCCTGACTTTCTTTAGTTCGTCTTCCAGTCGCTCCCTTATAATAGAAAAGTCTGCGCCAGTGTCGACTAAGGCGGTCACTTCAAGCCCATCAATTGTCACGGTGAGGTCGGCAGTCACAGTTTTCTCGACGTGATCTTCTTGTTCGTCCTTCTCATGTTCCGGCAACAATGGGGGATTTTCGGCAATTCGAGGACCTGCAACCTTCCCCCCAAAGGTCGCTGCTTTCAGTTTCCCCGCCGTGGGCTGGGAGACCGACCTCTGACGGCGTCAGCAAAACTACGAGCCGGCGATGGCGAGCGCGTCCGGAAGGTACCTGAGCTCTCCTGCCGGCCAGCCAGGTCGTCGTCGATGGGGGCGCGGCTTTCACCAAACTGTCGGCGCGTAGCGGCAGGTGCACTTCCGCGGTATCCAGCTGGCGATGGGGGCAAAAACGGTAAATGTGCCCTGGCTCTCCACAATTGTAGCACAGTGGCCGACGATCCGCAGTGCGCCATATATCGGTCTTACACAGTTGAGGTCGCTTTATGGGATCCTCGTGGGCCCAGGCTATGACAGGTGGCGGTTGGCGGTACTGCGGCGCGGGCATGGGCACCGGTCGACGAACAGCGTCTGCATAGCTGTATGCGTCCGGCTGGTACGATAGTTCTGGAGCCAATGGAAGACGTACAGCGTCGCCGTAGGTATAAGCGTTAGGCTGGTACGATGTGTCTGAGTGTTGCTCGGGAGAGGCAAACGCTTGCCGAAGTTCCTGGCGGACGACTTCAGCGACGGAGGCAACCGTGAACTCCTGCTGCTGCGGTACTTGCGGCGGCGATGTGCACCTTGTGTTCTCCTTCTCAATCTCCTCGCGCACAATCTGTCCAATGAGTAAGCGTAGAGAACACTCGTCGATAGCCTGCAGGTGCGCCGGTGGCTCGGCGATCGCATTGATGGTACCGTTGCTGCAGCGCCCGCTCTATTGCGGTGGCTTCCCTGATAAACTCTTCGACTGTTTTCGGGGGATTGCGCACGAGACCAACAAACAGCTGTTCTCTGACGCCCCTCATGAGATGACTTAGCTTCTTAGCCTCGGACATGTTTGGTCAGCGCGGGGGAACAAACGCACCATATGTTCGGCAAACACGGCGACGCCTTCATGTGGCTGTTGGATGCGTGACTCAAGAAGGCGTTGTGCGTTTTCGTAACCGACGGCAAAACTCGTCCCATGTTGTCAAAGTTGCCTCGGGGTTTATGAACCACGTCTTCGCACCTTCTTCAAGGTCAAAGTATACGTGGAAGAGCTTCTCGTCGGGGCGCCAGTGGTTCGACTTCGCTACCCGTTCAAACTCCTCAAGCCAATCTTCCGCATCTTCGTTCGGGCGGCCGTGCAATGGTTCCGGAATCCGAAGATTCTGGACCGTTACCTGCCTAGGGCTCCTTGCAAAACGCCATTTCTTGAGCAGGGGTGGCTGTCGGCAGCGGCGGTCCTTGTAAAAGGCCAAATTCTGGCCTTAGACCTTGCAGGCGACGGCTTGAATGTGTACAGGCGCCTCCACGCGTTGCGGTCTCGCGGGGCTGGATGCAGGGCTGCTCACAGGAGTACCGATCATGAGGCGAATGGTACCCAGCTCCTCCACCAGTGTTGCGAGTTATAAAACACAGGGGCTTTATTCAGAAAGGCGTACGGCGTGCGGTACTCGAAGATAGCGCTGAAGGCGGGGAGCCGCCAAGAACGTCTTCTTTTTCAGTCTTTCACGCCGCGCCTCTCGAGCGCACCGGTTGTCTTCTTTGTCATCACCAGCGTAAGGTGAGACACACATATGAACGCGGCAATATATATATATATATAATATTATATATATATATATATATATATATATATATATATATATACAGAGGTGAATTCATCATAGAGTTTCCTACAATACTTACTAGAGGGAACTCTGGCGCTAGTGTCTATGGGAGCTGCAACGCATGACGCTTCAGCCAGCATGGGAATGATGGGTAGTACACAAATTTGTCTAAACTTCGTACTTTCGGCTCCGTTTGGCTCCGCGCCGGCTGCATCCGCTTTGTCGAAAAACAAAGTTCAGCAAAAGTCAGCAGTTTCACTTCGCCACTTTAACTTCTTTAGGCTCAGCAATTCAAATCTGGTCACGAAGTTCACAACGGTCTATTCTTTTATCCGAAACAAACGCCAAACACAGCAATAAGCAAAGCCACAAGTACGTTTGAAGCCGCAAGCACGAAGACTAGGCAAATTTGTGTACTACCCATCATTCCCATGGTAGCTGAACGATCGCAGCGCCAGAGTCCCCTCTAGTTAATTTTAGGAAACTCTATGGAATTCATGACCATACAGCATAAAATAAATGCACCAGTATAGATATATTATATCTATACTTGCACAAAAACAGAACTTAACTGTTTTTCTATTTATTTTACTAAGAGCCAGCTCTTTGCACGTGCACTTCAGCTTGGCACAGAATGCGTTATACCATGCAATGCATAACGTTCTTGTGCGCTCGACGGCCCGACTTAGGCCTTTTAATGAGCGGGCCCGAGTCCGAGCCGGCCCGTAGCCTCAAGCCCGGGCCCGGCCCAGGCCCGCACTTTCAAGCCCGAGCCCACCCGGGCCCGCCGGAAAACGTTTCGCACGGCCCGGCCCGGTCTGGCCCGTGGGCTGGGCGGGGCCCGGGCTTTAGGTTCGGCCCGGGCCCGTGCAGTGCTCTAATCTGAGAACTGTACTTTTGCTTTATTATTGTAATTTCTGCTTGTGCTTATTCTCAAATGTACAATCTTGCTTGTGCTTATTGCTGATTGTACTTTCTTGCTTTATTGTTATTTTTGTCGCATGTATTGCAAGTGTATTGGTCATTCCCCCATGTTCTGTTTGACGATGCCCCCCTGTTTCACAGGGGGGAATTGCCACGTGCGTTTCGTATTATCACTTTTCCTGTACTCGGTTTTCGCCCACAAAGGCTGTAAGCAACGCTCAGCGCAAACCGCGATTACTGTAGATCGTTTTGTTAAGACTGCGCGCAAGACGCGAACACTCGAGCTTATTCTAGAGCTTGCGCGACAACCAGCGATAAGGCTGGAATATTCGATGGCACATGTATAAATGCCGGCGCGCTTCACCGTTTGTGAGTTTTTCGAAGGCTGAGTATCTGTACGCCGCTATCAGTGTACGCTCTGTATAAGTGTATTGCTGCAGTTTGACTTTGAGTTCCCCGGTCACAAGTTCGGTCAAATAAAGAGTTTGGTTGCTGACTGCTGCTGCTGATTGCTGACGCGCTGACTGCTGTCTTCGTCGACGTCACGACCACGTGACAACACACAGCGCGAGCTATAACTGTCACAATTGTCACTTCTCTGTGAGCAGCGCGCCTTTCGGAAACTCGGCCGCTGTAGCGAGCGAAGTGACCTTCGTGCTCTCTGTAACGTCAACGAAAACATGCGGTGAAAGCGCAAATCCCGATTACGAGATGAGCACGCGCTCACGAGAGACACCCCCTATAGAAGGCAGCGCGTCGCATCGCAGCGCGCGGGGCGACGACCTTTAAGCGCGCCCTGCGCGCCATCTCTCCAGTGATAACAAGAACATGCTGAAGCAACTGAGCTCCGAGGACCGCCAACGGTAAATGGTGTATATAAATAGCTCGCCGTTAGCAGCGTGAGGAACGTACGCTCTGTGGCCGAGTGGTTTCGCGCCCCGCGCTGTGGAGCGAGGGGTCGTAGGTTCAACTCCCGGCAAAGGAACTTTTTCCTTGCCACCTGTTAATGTTTATTTTCCAACGTCCTATCCGCGACTGAAATACGTCAGTGGAGCCGCGGTGGACACCGACATAAAACACTTTCGTGTTAAAAAGCGTCTGCACCCTAAACTCTTCTTGACGGGCGACGCGGCGCACGAGGCGTTTCTTTTTGAAAGACGATAGTCTTTCATGGCATACTTGAACGCAGAAATTTTGGTCTGTCTGTCTTTCTGTCTCTTTGTCACACGATTCAGCCACCCGGCCAAAATTTAAGCACTTGCTGAACGCCCACCTTTCTTGAATTGGTAGCTGCGTTCATACTTTGAAAATTGTCCATCAAAAAGCAAACATTACGCATATCTGAGGCGCAACGTCAATACAAAAGTATTAGGTGGTGTGTTCCTTCACTAGAAAATACATAGATAAGTAATTCCAAAGACCCTAGGGTTTCTTAGCCCGTGCTGAAAATGCGACGGTATGCACCACATAGCGCTCTGCCAACGATGTGGTGCTGCCACCTGGCAGTGGCCCTGGGAACAGCAGCACGGGTGGCCGCGGATGAGACCAGGACTCATGTAGTACGGCCGGCAGAAGACTAAAGTCTTTCGACGGCATTTGCGCGCGTATCCGAAGCGCGCGTATCCGAAGCGCGTATCCGAAGCGCGTATCCGATTCTCCAAGTAAATCTCCAAGTAGGAAGACGCAGCGGCGCGATTTGGCGAAGGCGTCCGTCAAGAAAACGCGTCTTCCAACCACGCCTAGGTCGCGCCTGAAATCGCGCCATGCGTTTCCACCTTAAATGGGCCATGACACGGCCACCCAAAGATTTGTGGTTTTCAGTTAAAACTAGAAGTAGAGGGTCTATTATGCCCATACGGATTTCAAAAGTGGGCTGTAAAAGAATATTTTACTGCAAAACAAGCCCTAGATGCCGCCGGCTGTACACTCCGCCCACCGCTGGCGACCTCCATTTTACCGTGACGCCGTGATATCGTTCGCCGTAATGGAGACGCTTGCACAGCTAGCTGCTTGTTACGTCACGACTCGCGAGTGCACCAGTGTTGGCTGGCCCTGACACGTGTTTATAAAAATATTCGATCATAAATTAGGCGCTCGACCAGATGCGCTAAAATTTCGCCAGCTTATTTGTGAATGCGCAAGGATTAATCCACATGACACAGATTATGATCGAAAATTGGGTGTCATGGCCCCTTTAAGAGGAAGAAATAAATATTCTCCGCGCAAAGAACGAAGACCCGAAATATAAATTTGAGGTTCAGCAGAATCGGAGCAAAGACGCGAGGCTAATCTATAAAGGAAGCTAGATCTTCTCGTGCAACAAATTGAACAACCCGTCACAGTAGTCTAGTTTTATGGCGCTCAACTGCTGACCCGAAGGCCGCAGTATTGAATGCCAGACACGGCGGCCGCATTTGTGATGGAGGCGAAAGTGCTTGAGGCTTAAGTAAATAGATTTAGGTGCACGTTAAAGAACCCTAGGTGGCCAAAACTTCCGGAGCGCTCCACAACGGCGTCTCGCATAATCATATCATGGTTTTGTGACGTTAAACCCCAACAGTTATTATTATTAACAAATAGGATGCAGTAGAAACCAAACACCGCACTATCCCCAAAAGACCAAGGGGTGAACCAAGATGTCCTTAAAGCACTTGAGACAAGTGTTGAAGCACGCCTTGAAGAGGCAGTCTAGTCAATGATGACAAAAGTAACAGCGATGGTGCAAAGAGCGATCCAGCCGCTCAAGCTGAAAACTGCACAAGTATACGAGGGATTGAGCGAGCGCAATGTAGCAATAGAATGCGAAAAAGAACGAGCTCGTAAGAAGCCAAAATACCCGGTCTGTGAAGCCCAGATTCAAGAAATACTCCGCGGTGCTAATGCCGGGAACAAATAAGCAAGAATCAAAATAATAGCAGTACATCAACATTTCACAATGAAATTGTCAATCTATTCAACAAAATTAACGGAATCTCACACTGCTGTGCAAACATTTGAAACCAGATATCACTGCACTTCAAGAAACTGAAACAAAGAAAATTCGCGTCTACTCATACTCGCATCGCTGATGGCAAAACCAGAAAGCACCACCACGCAACATCACAACGTCCTATGTCGCATCAAACATACACTCATTGAATTGGCACCTGCATGAAAACCGCAGCAAACTCTTTTAAAATTATCGAACCTCAGGCACTTTGGCCACGTCTATCTATCTATCTATCTATCTATCTATCTATCTATCTATCTATCTATCTATCTATCTATCTATCTATCTATCTATCTATCTATCTATCTATCTATCTATCTATCTATCTATCTATCTATCTATCTATCTATCTATCTATCTATCTATCTATCTATCTATCTATATCTATCTATCTATCTATCTATCTATCTATCTATCTATCTATCTATCTATCTATCTATCTATCTATCTATCTATCTATCTATCTATCTATCTATCTATCTATCTATCTATCTATCTATCTATCTATCTACGTCTGGGCGCTCTCCTGGCCGTCTCCATAACGAGGATGGGCGGTCCTCAGCCATCCACAGTCAGAATGAGGTCACCGCCCATCGTCGCCAGAGGATGGATGGCGATCTCAAGCTGACTCAGGATGACATCAACTTGATTGAGAGCCGCTTTGTGACACCCGAAGAAGCCGCCGCTAAGCGCGCTGACGACATAGTTCTATACTAGAGCAATGCGGGCATCAACCCCTATCGTTTTATGTCATACCACATGCGATGACGCAACTGGCTACATGAATGAGCGGGTATACAAGGATGGCCTGGTCAAGGTGGCCAAGATGAACGCAAACGATATGGGGGCCTGCCAGCCTAAATTTGCCTGAGCGCCGGCAAGCTTACATTGTCACGGCCAACATCAACGTAACCAACGGCGTCGTTAACGGAAGCGTGGACACCTTGTGGTACACCGAGCGTGACAAACACTGGAACCATTTTTTGGATTCAGAGGATTGGTGATTAGGTCCCCGTCTAAACGGCGCCCAGTGGCGCTTGGGCCAAGAACATTCTATGTAAGGATCCAGCAGGCATATGAAGAGGTGAATATCCCTAACCTCGTGTACATTGCGTCTATTCGATCACATAGTCAGCGGAACACCTTGTGGATGACGTTTCAGCGTGATGTCCTCTAGGAGCTTCATTGACAACACAATACGAGATGCCTCATCAAGAGAAATTTGCGAAAAGGAGCACACTCCTCAAGAACTAATAACCAAATGGCGATTAATTCACGCTGAGAAGCTGCTTCAAGGTACTTCCTCGTTTAAAAGTGTGCTTCGTCGTATGTAGTGGCGCCGCAGCAAAGAAATGCATGCTAGTCCTATAATAAATGGGCAAGAAGGTCAGAATTGAGTCAAGCGATCTTATGTTTTGCCTCAGTGTATTTGCGCATTTTCAGATTAACATTTGTAGAAAAAATTACAGCATCTCCCGCTAAAGGGGACCATGAGGCGATGCGAAGCCGGAGCACCTGCACGATCGCGCTCCGTTGGCGTTCGCTGGGCATGTTACCGACCTCGCGTCATGGAACCCGAAGAGGAACACTACGCGCGTTGTGTCTTCCCTCTAGCCTGGCCGTTAATTCTCGCAGGGCGTGCGGGGACCGCGGTCAACAGGCGCGCGAGAGAGAGGCAGCGTACGAGAGGAGAGAGAGGGGCAGGGGACGCGCATGCGCTGGCCCTCATCGCGGCGCTGCGCAGGAGAGAATTTCGGCATGTCGAGCCCGCATTTCAGAGGAGCCAACCGAGGCAAGCGCTGGACTGAACGCGCGCAGCGCTCTAGCGCTTGAAGGAGCGGAGACTAGAGGAGGAGAGTAGCGCATACGCCGTGAGAGCAGAAGCAGAACGCAGGAGAAGCGCAAGCAGGTGCTGGTTGAGAAGTGGAGAGAGTAACGCTGAGCTGTTGGAGAGAGGGAAGGAGGAGAGTTGCGCATGCGTAGTGTCAGTGCGGACTACTCCGCCGTGTGACATACCCCGAGCAAGAGATACTTCGCATCTAGAAGTGACGTCCTAAAAGCCACTGGCATGCCTGTAAAATCATGCACAGATAATTTAAGTGTATCTAATAGGACTTATCTAACGAGAGAAAGAGCAAATGAGACCGACTCAGCACAATATACAAAGACTAAACCCTCCTGGTATAACGATTAAGCCTTCTTGACTTAACCGAGAGCGCTATCAGGTTCAAAATCAGCACACAGGATGATTTTTAACCTTCGCCTCGCTCTGTACACATCAGCGGAGAAAGTGAAAACGCGCAGTCTTCTCCCCGTTGTAATTTCTGCGGCAACCGGGAACACCACAGTGCAGTGGAATCGTCGCAAAGAGCTCAGCGCTATCCCACCCACCAAGCACATTCTCAAATGTTTCTCATGATTAGCAGTGAAGAAGTGGACAAATTGATTGAAACTTCCGCAAATTCTAAGAAAAGAAAGAAAGAAAGAAAGAAAGAGATAACGGCAGAAGAGCATGATGCAGATCTGTTCTAGAAGATAACTCTCCTCTTACATTAGGAATCATGAGCTCCCATAAATGAGACTTCGAGCACCACTTTCCTGCGTCCGGCAACGTGCTGGAGAAGGCGGACGAGAGACTTTTTCGATTATTCATTAATACTCTGCTGTGCAGGGCTGAACTTAAACACTTTGATTTTTTTTCTTTTCGTGCCTCTACCGGTAGTACGATATGGTGGCTGACACCTACCACATGGCACTCGCATTCCAACTTAATCCTTCTATGATTCCCAACCCCAACTGTAAGGTCTCGCTCAACGTGATCCCCCTTCCCCTCCACACACACATTACTTAGCTGAAGTGTGCTGAAAAGTTCCTGAGCTGAGCAGGTGCATCAGGCCAGACTCACTCCCCCGCTACCCTGGTTTGGGTAGGTGTCAATGACCGCAGGCAACGAGGTGTGATTCCAGGAGAGGGTTAAAAGGAGCTTCCGAAGTGCTTGCCGGCTGGACACCGGCACTGCTAATTTAGATCCCACTGTGGGCCATTCTTTTTTTGCTGCAATTTTCTTTGTATATAGTTCTGTATATAAAGTTAGAGAGGACTGCCATACGGTCCTGTTTGTCTACCAGGTAATGCCGGTACAAACAACCATAGTCCGTCTTGTCACGATAGCGGCCACAACTAAGGGGTCTCTCTTAGGGAATCCAGCTAGTGTTGCAAGGGAGATAGCCCAGAATGGGTGGTTTAACGCACAACCTCTTCGTAAAAAATAGGTCAAAGAAATGCTTCCCGCCACCTCCACCACGGAAAACGTACACATGCAGGGTTGCCAATGCTGGCTCTTTTTCACCAAATTGGCGAATTTGAGGGCCCGTGGCGACCTAAATTATGACTGGCGACATGGCGAATTTTTGGCGATTTTCGGCTTAGGTTTCACTGAGTTATAGATCCTAAGCTCAGTGTTCTTCCCAACGAATCAGCGGCAATATTCTCTGTATTTTTCTTGGTTTTAGACCCAAGAGTAGAATGTGCACATAACGCGTCATGTCCGTCCTGTAACTCGTGTGTATCTCGTCCATTCATCTAGAAGCAGGAGGTACGGGAACGTCCCCCAGAGACATTCTAGGAAAATGTAAACCGCGAGGGGCAGTGTTTGACTATAAGTTAATAGCTTACGGCGCTTTAAGCTTCTCTAAGTTTCGCTTCTGAATGGGCTAGACGACGGGTTGGCCGCGTGTTCCGACCATTGTTCCGCTAAAGCTCCGACTGCTCGAATAGCTTGCCGACCTATTCACTGTTGCAGTACCCCCAATTCAGCTCGTAAAGACTATCTCGGAATAGCGAAGAGAGGCGTATACGCGGCTATTTGTGCAATAAAAAAGTTGATTTAGGCATTTTCCACTGTTTCTCGTGAGCGTGTGCAATGAAACAATTGCTATACAACATTTTACATTGCGTACCTGTTCATTAATAACGCATCGGATTGACGCGTGTAGATATAAGGGTCTATAAGAAAGGGTCGGTAGCGTCCTGTATCATATACGTTCACACTGAAAAGGTGTAGACTCGCTAATGATCGTTCCTGTAAGACTTTTGTCGTGTTACCTTCAATAAACCTTTAATCCTTTTAATT
>NW_023615137.1:0-40001 GCF_013339695.2 Rhipicephalus sanguineus | reverse complement strand
GTCATTAAGGGTAACTGACTGGATTCCAAGAGAGGGCAAACGCGTGAGGGGAAGACAGAAAATGAGGTGGGTAGATGAGATTAAGAAGTTTGCAGGTATAACGTGGCAACAGAAAGCACAGGACCGGGTTGATTGGCGGAACATGGGAGAGGCCTTTGCCCTGCAGTGGGCGTAGACAGGCTGATGATGATGAATAACATTGCATTTGTATTCCTATGATTCAGCAAGCTACATTGAAGTTGAAGCATTGCTCGACCCCTACATTAACGAAAGTTACGTATGACATTCACATGATTGCACCATAAAGTGAACTTAGTTTGTATAATACTGACGTATGTGCTCTAACGTGAGGGCTGACGTTACGTCGCGCCATAAGTTAGCCTTTAAACGCCAGTATTGTAGACGTGCCTGGTAAGCCCACGATGTGCACACAGCTACTACACTTACAAAAGCACGTCGAGCCACCTCGTAACGCTTGGCTCAAAGCCATGAAATACAGCATAAAGGTACTCGATGACTGCTTCGCACGAAACCGATTCCCACAACGCGTGAAATCTGCCGAATTTTTTTCCTTAGCCTTCGTCCAGTTTTTGCGCTGTTTTCAACGCAGTACTCCTTTAAATCGTGATCTCTCGTAAATGTTTCTTGTGGCACATGTCAGTGATAAATGGCATCTATATTAAACGAATAATTGAAATTGATTACAAATTAATTATATTTATCGCTGCTAATAATTAACGACATTCTATTATTTCCCGCCATCGTACTATAACTGCATAGATTGATATACTAGCTATCTATCTTAATTATGTCCTACACTGACAGCTTTCACCCCTACATTTAAAATGTTGAATTCATCGTCGCCATTCATTAGTAATGCACTTCATGCCAAGGTGCGAATATAGATCAACATATAATAAGTCATTCTTAATGTGAATTCTGGGTTAACCTAATTTTAAAAATTCGCGCGGCTTGCACTGAGTCGCGCAAAGCTGGGCTAGAGGGGAGCTGGTCGACACTTGGCTGGTCCTGGCTTTACCAGCCAAGTGTCGACACATGCATTCACACGCCGATGCACGAAGTGTTCACGGGATCACATTGTAAATCACGAGTATATAGACTAGGTGTTGATAGGGTTCTATTGGGTATCACTTGGTAATCAGAACACCAAGTAGGTCACAACACCAATAAATCACAACACCAATATAATCACAAGTACCAATAACAAGTAAATCACAACACCAAATAAATCTGCTTAGGCAGGATAATTAGAATAATTAGCTTAATAGCACTGTAACGGAAAAACAGCGCGTGAAGACAGGGACGGAAGGGGCACACACAAAACGCTCGTGTGTGTACCCCTCCCCTCCCTATATTCATGTGCTGTTTTTTCGTTACAGTGCTACCAAACCAGCGAGCCCACCGACATGCAATAGCTTAATAGGTCTTAGTGGCACATTGGAGACTTGGTCCCGATTAGCTTGCATCCCAAGTCAGACTAGCCTTAATTATAACTTAATTAGCTTAATTAGCCTAACTCGCACATTCGAAGCTCGGCCTCGACTAGCTTGCATTCGAAGTCAATCTAAGCCTAATGAACTGTTTAGCATAATTAACGCTAATTAACTCAGTATTACTTAGTCCTAAATAGCATTTGCTCGGCACATCTTGCTGGGCGCAGCACGACTATGCAACAAGAATCTCAACTCGGCTTAATAATCGCTAATTAGCCTTTGAGTTAATTATGCCTGGCAAATTAGGCTTTGACCTGCTCAGCTAGGCTTAATTATGATTGGCTATGATTCACTTGGCTTAACTAGGCACAGTTATGCTCAACACGCCGACATGATGATCATTGTCTACATCGCGAGTCGGACAACGGGTGGACATAACAGCTCTGCTGTAAAAATAAATATTGTAATTGTGCTGCAGAGCCCTTAATTGCCAATTAGCAAAACAATCTAAATGTATTCAGCCTCTCAATGTATACTTTTATTTGGTGCATTACAATGATATCGTCCTATTAATTTATTGACCATCTACCCACACTTGATAACTGCCTACAACGATCACTAATAAACTATAAAATATGTTTCTCTTGCATAAAATTTCATTTGTCACCTTTAATCATTCGGTTCCGTAGATTTTCCCCCAATATTATCCCTGACTACTAACCATCAATCACTACCACCAAAAGTAATTCCGTGTTATTATCTATCTCTGATCTTAATTTCATACATTGAATACCGTATACATTTCATGTATGTATGCTTCTACACTGAAAGCCTTCTATTATGAGCCTAAAATTTGTGATTTCATCGTTACAAGTGATGACATATCGTGAGGGTGCAAATGTGCATAATGTTGATGACTAAACCTCAGTCAGTGTGAATACTTGCGGGTACGTCATGGCCAATTTTGTTAATTATTCATAATAATTAAGCTAAAAGACCCCTAATCACGAATTAGCAACTTGAGATTCTTGCATCTAATTAGGCTAAAATATCCTAATCACTAACTAGCAACTTAAGATTCTTATATCTTTCATCGTCTTCGTCTCCACTGCATGTGATGCATTACAACGGGATCCTCCGATTAATTTATTCTTATTTACCCCTTTCCTAATTAACACTAAGTGTAAGTATTAATAATTCCAGAGTACGATTACCATATCTTTTATACCTTTTATTAGTAATTAGCTATAACAATAGCTAATGCTAGTTACATGCGACAGCCATCTAGTATCAATGGTGTACGGTGCAATACTACCTATAAATATACATATGATACATGTCCTTCTGTACTGACCGCTGTCACCAATAAGTTTTAAATAAATTGTTAAATTCATTAGTACCTCTAATTACATATACTCAATACAGGAAGATTCGCATGCGTATCAATGTCTCTTGTTAATTTTTACTTGCTGAATTACGAGGAACTATTCTCGTTTTTGATCATCTGCTCTAATTAACCTACGATTTTTCATTGCTAATTATCAACTGAAGAACTCCACAGTATTCATACAATCCATATCTTGAGAAGCTTCAAGAAAAACAAACTTGTATAAAAACACTGACATTTTCACGTGTTTTGGGGCCACCGAAAACACTATGAAGCGCATGCACCCCTATAAGGTGGTTTTGCTGCAGTGCACCGTTTTACAAAATTTCCCGTCGAACCTCAGAAACTTCGCCAACATCAGCCAAACTTCACCGGTGCGAAGATTGAATCATCGAGATTGAATCACTTCAGTGATTTAAGCAGATGAGGGCGCATTGTTTCTATATATATTTTTAAGTTCTCTCCTATGGAGTTTCACATTGCACATAAAAGTGGTTCTCGAACCCAGGAAGTTTATGCGAATAAAGCAAAACTTCTCGCACTGTGAGATGATGACTCCCAGATTATATGGACGAAGTGATTTAAGCGTATATTGAGGCGTTGAACTACAATAAATGTTTAAAGGTCGTTTCCCATTCAGTGACGCTGCCACTCAGCAGCCAACGCAACAGATGGCGCTAGTTGTCGATGTCCCGAATTCCTGGACATGACAGCCGGAACGTCTGACACCCGAAGTGATGACCTATGCCGCTGCACTACGCAGCCAAACACATCCCACCAGGTCGCAAGGGGAACCCTACACGCCCCCGGCCGCCCGCAGCAGTACATGCCGGCGCCTCAACCGCAACCACCTTTTCGCATCGCATGCTCCCTCCTACTGTGCCACGGAAAACCGACGTGTGAAGCACAACAGACCACAGACCGCTCTGCTTCCACTGCGGTGAGGCTGGGCACCTTCTCCGAGAATGCCCCTAACGCCGTTTAGGCTTTCGTGGATTCCCCATTGACGCCACGCCCCCTAAAAAACGCAGGCGAAAGACCCCAAGCGAAAGAGCAGCACCTCCTAACCACGCAAGAAGCGATCCCTGGTCGCTCGAGGTCTCCTTCACCGTATGGACAACGTTCCTCTTCGCCACACCCACGGTACGCTAACGCGGGGCAAAGGTCGCCCAGCCCTCGTAGTGGTAACTGAAGGCAGCGACGTCCGGAGGTGACGCCGCTTCAAAGCTAAATTCAAGACCCTCCAACGACGACCCCAAGACAAGAAACAAAAACTGAAACTGAAATCAATGTGCCGCAAGACACGACAGCACAGCGCGAGAGGTCAACGATTGGTCAACCTAATCATGCATCACCGCCGCTAAGTGCAGCTAGCACCCGACGTAGCCGTGATCGTACGAGGCGACGCACGACGCAGTCGATGGCCGAACAACGACGAACCAGAACGCCGAGCGCCGACTTGAACGTGGTCATCGACCGACGTCCAGTTACCATCCTCGTGGACACCGGAGCTAATTATTCAGTAATGAGCGCACTATTTGTAGCGCAGCTCAAGAAGGTGACCACAACGTGGGACGGCCCACAAATTTGTACAGCGGGAGGCCATCTCATAACGCCGTTAGGAAGGTGTACAGAGCGGGTGATCATCCGTGGTAACATTTACGCGGCCACCTTCGTGATCCTGAAGCAGTGATCTCGTGACGTTATCCTCGAGATGGACTTCCTCAGCGAGAACGATGTGGTGATCAACTTGCAATCTCGGTCTGTGACCCTGTCTACGGAGCGATCATCGTCAGCGGAGGAAGACAACCGTATGCCATGCTTGCCATCATTGATGAGCAGGTCACCATCCCACCTCATGCCAGCATCTTGGTCTCCGTGACAGCGGACGAAAGCTCAAGTAGAAAAGCTCTCGTCGAAACGAACACGCAGCTCCTGCTGAGCCGTCAAGTAGGCGTCGCACGTGGGATGGTTACCTTCGAATGCAGAGATGTTACTTGGCTCGTGCCTTCAACTTGACTTGAGCAAGTCGGCCCGAAGCAAGCAGCGGACTTGAAAACGCCCAAGTCGGCCTTCGCGTTTCATAGACGTTAGGCTGTCTTGCTTGGTCAAGTCAAAAACGAGCTTCAATGCGGAAACACGTAGGTCGCCTGGTACCGAGGTTAATAATGAAGTTGTTGGCGTAAGGCACGTGTTACAACAAGAAAAGTTCGTATATTTGAAAGGAACTATCACATCAAAGTGCTACAAGCATATTTTTGTCATTTTACTGTTAACGAGCGGTACGTGGTTCCCGCCGCTGCAGCGATGCGCAGTGTTGCTTGTGTAAAGCGTCCGTTGCCCGCTGGTTTCAGTGGCTGCCCAAGCGCGGCGAGTAACTCCAAGCTTGCTTCTTTTGGCCTGCGCGCTAATAGAATTTCCCATAAAGATGCGAAACAAGGCATGGTTTGCGTTGTGTTCTTTCGTCGTTTTTTTTTTTCTTATCGAATGCGGAGTGTATGTGCGCTGCCCTGGCTCACAAGTTTTAGGCGAGGTATCGCGAATTTTCAAGGTACTAGCCTTTCTATTCGCCTATGGACATGCTTGTAGCGAGCTAGGTCGCAGTTATGTAAGAATAAATAAAAAATACAACAAGTTCTGGAAACAAAGTGTACAAAGCCCTTGTTCAGGCCCATATGGGTGCCGCCACCCAACAAAAGAAGCTAAAGAACAGAACTGGAAATGCTAATTATTTGCCTGCTTTCGTTGAATATCCGATTCTTGGTAAACAAAGACAAGAATCGGGGGTCGGGATCATGGGCCTCGGCGGAATTTTGCCTCGCGGGTTGCAGCGATGCCGCGCTGCATGTTAGTGAGGGGAGGGGGGAACGCACATAATCAGGATATGTTATCTGCTGGAAGCTTTGTTGCGAACAACGAAAAAGACACAGGCCTGCCATGTGCGTCCTGCGAGGTGAACGAAGAGCTCATCCACCTATTTGTACGAGAGCACCTGCTACGAGGAAGTCCCAAGAAAGCTTCGCCTTGTCACCAAAAAATTTGTACTGGTCCGTGGATTAAACCCGCACTAGGGGAATCTCTGTTTTTCTGAGAAATGCTTAAGGAATTTTTCGTATCGTTGAGCTGCAAACTGATGCCTGTCAAGTTTCTCAATCCCACACAGCTGCGCCGAACGAGACAGAAACGACGTAAAATTTTGTGTACTATGAAAACATTTTTCGGCTCATGCTACGTCCCCCACATCACTTTTCGAAGCGAAGTTGTCGAATCAAGGAGAATGAACCATTCGCTGAGATGTCGCAGCAAGACACGTTGTCGTACCAAGAGACACATCAGCGCAAGGCGGCCTCGCGCTTCACCGAGGACGAAAAAAGTGTGCTGATCGATCTTGTGAGGCAGTTCAGGCACATTATCGAGTGGAAAAAAACTGATGTTGCGTCAGTGGCGAAAAAAATGAAACGTGGAAAGAAATAGCCAAGTGCTACAACGCCAACCACGGGATTACCAGGCGCCACCACCTGCAGCTCAAGAAATGCTGGAATAACTTCAAGCAGAAATGGAAAGAGGAAGCTGCAAGAGAAAAGCGAGAGCGCCACAAAACTGGTAAGAACAAGAACAACAGACTGTTGGGCGAGTTGGTAATGCATACTGTAAAAACTGCGCGAAAAACGTGGAGAAAGGAAGAACCGGACGACAAAAGCGCATTGTGTCGTCCCTTTCTCCCTTTGTCCACGTTTTTAGCGCAGTTTTTACAGTATGGTAAGAACAACATTTTTTTTTGCATGACTGGCTCACTTGAGCTATTATTCTTGTGACCTTCCACGTGTTTTGTGTTCGGGAGATGAATGATTGGTGAGCGTAAATACACCGGGGCTATTAATGCGCACGTGTGTACAGTCGACACATCCTGTAACGCCAGGGGATTCGGCCACTTCATAAAAGTCCCGCATAGCTTTAGGAAATCCCGCCGGCTGCGGGAAGCGCACCACGAGTAGGGTCACTTTTCCGACTGTGCGGCACACTGTCGACTGCGGAATGCGGACGAGATCCCCGGTTACTGTCTGGAATGTGCCAGCGCCGTAAAACCTGAGCGCCATCAGTAGAAGCAACATGGGAGGCACAGGCTGTCCTCGGTTGTCTCCGCTTTCTTGGAGCGCCAACATAGCCAGAAGCTGCCACACGGCGTTCTTGGTGAACCAGTAGCGAGCGTGGAATTGTTCCTTGTCGTACAACTCCATCGGATTTGCAAGGTCACGTAAGGCGGGTCGCGGAATCTTCGGCAGGCAATGCACCTCAGAAAATGCTACTTCCATAGCGTGACAAGCAAATTGAAAACCGGACAACCTCCGCGCGACGTCCATTCGAGAGGCGGCCACGTTGGAATAACGCATCAAGACTGTTTCAGCTAGCCCCGCAGCAGACTTGAAACTCGTCCTGACTTCGACCGAGCCAAGTCGCCCGCAAATCGTCCGCAAGTTAGGGAACGATTTATGGCGAGCGGTAGAGCTGTCTTGAGTCAAGTGCGAGTCAAGTACGAGACAAATAACATCTCTGCATTCGGGGGTTAGCCTTTGTCAAGGCCGTGCAGAAGTGCTCACAACCAACTTCAGCTCGGAGCGTAAGTACCTTAACAAGGGCATGGCGGTCGCATTCTTGCAAGATGCCGTGGAAGCAAGCTACTCATTGGTGTTATCGGAACTACGATAAACACCGGTGGAAGACGATGACATCAAATTCGACGTCAACCCTGCCCTTCCGCAACAAAGACAAGAGGAGCTACGCGGCCTTCTTCACCAATACGCCGAATGCTTTTGTAAGTCTACGAAAATCCAGCAAACGCCGCTTGCGAAACATCGCATAATCACGGATGAATCGGCACGCCCCATGGTCATCCCCCGTCGTGGTCGTGAAGAGGTCCATGGTCATCCCCCGTCGTGCTCGTGAAGAAGAGAGACGGCACGCTCCGGTTTTGCGTCGATTATCGACTCCTTAATCGCGCCACCAAAAAAGACGTCGACCCGCTCCCGAGAATCGACGATACGCTGGATAGACTCAGCAGTGCGAAGTATTTTTCTTTGATGGACATGAGAGTGGTTACTGGCAAATCGAGGTCGATGAAAGAGACCGCGAGAAAACTGCCGTCATCACACCGGATAGCCTCTTCGAATTTAAAGGGACACTAAAGGCAAATATTAAGTCGACGCTGATTGTTGAAATAGTGGTCCAGAATCCTCGTAGTACTACTTTTATGCCAAGGAAGTGCTTATTTTGAAATAAAATCACGTTTTTGTGGTCCGCATCGCGTTAACGCACTTCAAATCACCCGCCTGAAATCCGACTTTCATACGTCACTGCTGCCGTGCCCAACGTTGCCCGCCTTTACTGCGCGGCCGCCGACGCTAGTAGCAGCAGAGCGAAAGTAGCGGGACCCACAGCAGCAACAACGGCCATCGAAGGCATCGAAGCTTACCGCAATCGCCGCAATGGATGGGGACGGAGAACTTGACGACGAGACATTGGCTTGCGACGCTGCGCTCTAATTCAGCTACTTGAGCCCCGATGAACGCGGTATCCTGCTGAGCGCTCGTAGTGCCGGCGTCGTTGCAAGCGTCATTTTGTCGAACTTTCTGTCAGAGCGACTTTCACGAACGCGCAAAACACACACGGCAGTATGCGATCCCGAAACTACCATTGAGACGCGACCGCGTGAGCGAAGCAGGGCGCCGGGCGAAGCGCATTCGGCGAAAACGGAACCTTTGAACCACGCGCGCCGTTCCCCATGTCAACGCCACAGAGGTTCTTTTTGCGATGAATCAAACGGAAACGAACAAACAGCATTTTATTGCGTCTTTTGATGCACGGAAGGTGCTTTTTAGGGGCGAAGCTCCTTAAGGCGGCACCCGTTCGTCCCTCGTAGTCGTAGTCGTAGTAGTCGTAGTGCGTAACCAGTCTTACGCTTTGACCTCCAAGGCGGTGCCGGTGGGAGATTTTACAGAGAAAGCTGTTATGAGATCATTTCACCGGCTGTTTTTGGCGCCGTAGTTGTCCGCCGCCGCCGCCGCTGCCGCCGCCGCTGCCGGTGTCCGTAACCAGTATCGCTCGAAATAAGAAAAAAGCCGGCAGATCCCACGCATTGTGGGAATCGATGTAATGCGAAGCAGCCAGCAAAGAGCTGCATACATCGTCTTGTATGTCATTGAGGAAAATGCGTGTCATGGTTTTCATGTTAACTCCTATTATTTATGTTCGTCCCACTGTAACGTCGCGCAATACCAACTTCGGGGTAGATCAAGTTAGAGAAACGGCCGCCAGCGCACCATGAGCGTGGCACGTAAGTCATGCTGTACATGACATGTGTGTCATGACTTTCATGTTAACTCGTGTTATTTATGTTCGTCACACAGTCACGTCGCAAGATACCAATTTCGGTGTATATGAAGCTAGCGAAACGGCCGCCAGCGCACCATGAGCGTGGCACGTAAGTCATGCTGTACATGACATGCCTGTCTTGATGTCCATGTTAACTCGTGTTATTTATGTTCGTCACACGGTCACGTCGCAAGATACCAATTTTGGTGTACATCAAGCTAGCGAAACAGCCGCCAGCGCCCCATGAGCGTGGCACGTAAGTCATGCTGTACATGATATGCGTGTCATGATTTTCATGTTAACTCGTGTTTTTATGTTCGTCACGTAGTCACGTCGCGCAATACCAATTTTGGTGTATATAAATCTAGCGAAACGGCCGCCAGCGCCCCATGAGCGTGGCACGTAAGTCGTGCTGTACATGACATGCGTGTCATGATTATCACGTTAACTCGTGGTATTTATGTTCGTCACAGAGTCACGTCGCAAGATACCAATTTTGGTGTATATAAATCTAGCGAAACAGCCGCCAGCGCCCCATGAGCGTGGAACGTAAGTCATGCTGTACATGACATGCATGTCATGATGTTCATGTTAACTCGTGTTATTTATGTTCGTTACACAGTCACGTCACAAGATACCAATTTTGGTGTATATAAATCTAGCGAAACGGCCGCCAGCGCCCCATGAGCGTGGCACGTAAGTCATGCTGTACATGACATACGTGTCATGGTTTTCATGTTAACTCGTGTAATTAATGTTCGTTATACAGTCACGTCACAAGATACCAATTTTGGTGTATATAAATCTAGCGAAACGGCCGCCAGCGCCCCATGAGCGTGGCACGTAAGTCATGCTGTACATGATATGCGTGTCATGATTTTCATGTTAACTCGTGTTTTTATGTTCGTCACGTAGTCACGTCGCGCAATACCAATTTTGGTGTATATAAATCTAGCGAAACGGCCGCCAGCGCCCCATGAGCGTGGCACGTAAGTCGTGCTGTACATGACATGCGTGTCATGATTTTCACGTTAACTCGTGGTATTTATGTTCGTCACAGAGTCACGTCGCAAGATACCAATTTTGGTGTATATAAATCTAGCGAAACAGCCGCCAGCACCCCATGAGCGTGGCACGTAAGTCATGCTGTACATGATATGCGTGTCATGATTTTCATGTTAACTCGTGTTTTTATGTTCGTCACGTAGTCACGTCGCGCAATACCAATTTTGGTGTATATAAATCTAGCGAAACGGCCGCCAGCGCCCCATGAGCGTGGCACGTAAGTCGTGCTGTACATGACATGCGTGTCATGATTTTCACGTTAACTCGTGGTATTTATGTTCGTCACAGAGTCACGTCGCAAGATACCAATTTTGGTGTATATAAATCTAGCGAAACAGCCGCCAGCGCCCCATGAGCGTGGAACGTAAGTCATGCTGTACATGACATGCATGTCATGATTTTCATGTTAACTCGTGTTATTTACGTTCGTTACACAGTCACGTCACAAGATACCAATTTTGGTGTATATAAATCTAGCGAAACGGCCGCCAGCGCCCCATGAGCGTGGCACGTAAGTCATGCTGTACATGACATGCGTGTCATGATTTTCATGTTAACTCGCGTAATTAATATTCGTTGTACAGTCACGTCACACGATACCAATTTTGGTGTATATAAATCTAGCGAAACGGCCGCCAGCACCCCATTAGCGTGGCACGTAAGTCATGCTGTACATGACATGCGTGTCATGATTGTCATGTTAACTCGTGTTATTTATGTTCGTTACACAGTCACATCGCAAGATACCAATTTTGGTGTATATAAATCTACCGAAACGGCCGCCAGCGCACCATGAGCGTGGCACGTAAGTCATGCTGTACATGACATGCGTGTCATGATTTTCACGTTAACTCGTGGTATTTATGTGCGTCACAGAGTCACGTTGCAAGATGCCAATTTTGGTGTATATCAAGCTAGCGATACGGCCGGCAGCGCACCATGAACGTGGCATGTAAATCATGCTGTACATGACATGCGTGTCATGATTTTCATGTTATGACTTGTCATTTATGTTCGTCATACAGTCATGTTACGCCATACCAATTCTGGTGCACATTCGATTAACCAAGCGACCAGGAGAGCACAAAGTCGTAGGCGGCTAGATAGATAGATAGATAGATAGATAGATAGATAGATAGATAGATACGCTCAAAGTCGCAGAAGTTCGCTAAGAAATGCTTCGCATTTAAAAAAAAACGAAATAAGAAAAAAATCCAGGATGGAACGAGGTTCGAACCTGGGCCCTCTGCGTGGGAGCCCAGTATTCAACCTCTGAGCCATGCCGGTGCTTGAAACTGCTTTGCAAAAAGGTCCTATACAGGCTTCATGTCGGGAAGGAACCGCATTAGCATATGCAATATAGCGTGGTAGAAGAGTAAAATAAGCACCAAGCGTCGCACAACGCGAATTCTGTAACCAGGCGTCGCACAACGCGAATTGCGCAACGAGTAGGTTGTTGAATGCTTCCGACCCATTACGAAGAGCTCTGCCATAATTCTTCATCGTCATCAGGCACTGCATCAACAAAGTGCGCATAATGCCTTACATGCGTTTAGCAGGTACCAACGCTCTCCGTAGAATGGCGAAAAATCGCACAGTGCCTGCCGCCCTACTTCTCAAAAATTACAATGATTTATAGCGTAGTGGGTTCCTCGCAAGTGCATTTGTATTGGTTGCCAAGGAAGCCCATAAGCGCATGATCCATTTCCTCGGGCTCTCAGTAAAATTACAATGATTTATAGCGTAGTGGGTTCCTCGCAAGTGCACTTGTATTGGTTTGCAAGGAAGCCCATAAGCGCATGATCCATTTCCTCGGGGTCTCAGTAAAGTTCTTCGCCCCCTCCCCCCCGTCTCTCTCCCATGTCAACGTATGTTATACAGCATGACGGGAGAAGGAAATAGCGACCGGGCGTCACCCAATGTAAATTACATAACTGGTGGACCGTTTAAAGATTCCAACCCATTACAAAGGGCTGAGGCATAATTCTTCATCATCAGTCCTCGCGTCAACAAAGTGCACATAATGCCTTACAGACGCGTAGCTGGCGCCTCGCTTTTCCGCAGAATGACGAATAATGGCTTAGTAGGTGCTTCCCAAATTCACAAAAATTGTGATTTATGGCGTAGTGGGTACCTTTCTAGTGTACTTGTAGCCCCAAGAGAGCTTAACGGCCTCTAGAAACGCCGCTCTTCCAGCGTTCGCTGTGACTGTGCTGCGGTTTCAGCGCAGGCCTGGCGTTTTTTTCCTGTGCGTTGTTGAACAATAAAAAATTCGCAGCGTTAGCTAAAAGCCGACTTCTTCTGTCTCTCATTCCCATTAGCAGCCATTCTTTACCTCCAAGGTAGTGCCTGGTGAGATTTCTCCTGTGCGTGATTAAACAATAAAAATTTTGTTCAAAACGCCGTTGATTGATGAAATAAACCAACGAAAGACGCCAGATGTTTTGTAAAAGCAAAACGAAAGAACGCCAGATGTTTCTAAAGCAAAACGAAAAGACGCCAGCTGCTTAACGAAAGACGCCAGATGTTTTCTAAAGCAATGGTTTTCTAAACAATGAAAATTCACAGCGTACATGTAAAATTAAAGTGAGCTGCAAGTCGTCACAACTCATCGAACCTTTAGTATAAACGCGCCCGATCTCACGTCGGTGATGTTGTACTGGGCAGAATTCACGGAAGATTCACGGTTTACCGATGAACCTCCGCAGCTTCGCCCACTCATCATCATTCACTCCGTGGATATGCTGTGATTTTTTTTTATTGCTGCTAATTTGATTACTAGTGATTTATTGTATGCAGGCTCTCATACGTCATCGGGATCACTTCGAAAATGTCCCACTCATGGCGCTCATCATGTGATACATTTAGCTTAATTTCTCGGTAAGTAGGGCACTGCTCGCCATGTTCAGCGCAAAACAGGAACACGAAAACACAAGGAAGTGCACGACACAAGCGCTGTAACAACTGAAATTTTAATGGAAGAAACGTGTCATATATAAGCACACAGAAAAAAACCGCAACAAAAACACAAAAGAAAACAAAAAAACACAAAAACCAAACAAAAAGTCTTATCCCCCACCAGGCATGTACTCATGTATGCTGTAGATAGGTAATCTCAGCTTCTGTGAGAGCGATTGAAGGCTGGCTCACGCATCTGTCTCTTGCTTTTATAATTTCAAATGCTTCAGCAATTTCACGCGTGCGCTGGTCCCTGTGCCTCATCATCACGGTGGTTTTGTTTAGCTCGGCTGCGCATCCGCACAGAAGCTGCGCACAGAAGCTGAGATTACCTATCTACAGCATACATGAGTACATGCCTGGTGGGGGATAAGAATTTTTGTTTGGTTTTTGTGTTTTTTGTTTTCTTTTGTGGTTTTTTTGCGGTTTTTTTCTGTGTGCTTATATATGACACGTTTCTTCCATTAAAATTTCAGTTGTTACAGCGCTTGTGTCGTGCACTTCCTTGTGTTTTCGTGTTCCTGTTTTGCGCTGAACATGGCGAGTACGTTCCAACTAGCCCAATTTGCCACCTTACTTTAGGGCACTGCTGTTGATAATATTGCCGTTGTAGAAGTTGTCATACATTGAGCTTTCACTCTGACATAAATTGTTATTTGCCTTTAGTGTCCCTTTAAGGTCATGCCATTCAGACTTTGTTCCGCGCCCGCAACATTCCAGTGTGTAATGGACACCATGCTTGCAGGCCAGAAATGGCAAACATGTCTCGTCTACTTGGACGACGCGGTCGTCTTCGCTCCGACCTTCGATGAGCACCTTCAGAGGCTCCAAACTGTGCTCGAAGCGATTAAGTCTCCAGGATTGACCTTGAATCCCAAGAAGTGCCGCTTCGCCTACGACAAGCTCTTGTTCCTCGGTCACGTAATTAGTCATCATGGCGTGCTCCCGGACCCCGAGAAGACTGCCGCCGTTGCAAATTTCCCGCGGCCCACGGACAAGAAAGCCGTTCACAGGTTTCTGGGCCTGTGCGCGTACTTCAGGCGTTTTGTGAGGAACTTTTCACACTTAGCTGAGCCTCTCATACGCCTCACTAGAGCAGACACGCAATTCACGTGAAACGAGCCTGAGGAAAATGCGTTCAGAGAACTTCAACGACGTCTGCAGGCGCCGCCCACCCTTGGCCACTTCGACGATAATACAGAGACAAAAATACATACAGACGCAAGCAGTGTAGGACTAGGCGCCGTTCTCGTCCAGAAAAAGAGTGGCTTCGAATGTGTTATCGCCTACGCCAGCAGAGCACTATCTAATGCTGAAAGGAACTATTCGACGACCGAAAAGCAGTGCCTTGGCGTCGTTTGGGCATTAACTAAATTTCGCCCATACGTGTATAGCAAGTCATTCAGAGTTGTGACCGACCATCATGCACTTTGCTAGCTGGCCAACTTGAAAGACCCTTCTGGCCGCCTAGCCTGCTGGAGTCTACGCCTACAGGAGTTCGACGTCACCGTCGTTTATATATCAGGGCGGAAACACTGTGATGCCAACTGCCTGTCCAGAGCACCCGTTGACCAACCTCCGGCTAATGCAGACGACGGCGACGCTTTCCTTGGGCTTACCAGTGCAAGCACCATTGCACAGGACCCACGCGACGATCCCAACCTACGTCATGTCATCGAATACCTGGAAGGCAAGAATGACTTACCGCCACGGTTATTCAGGCGTGTTCTTTCATCAACATGCTTTCAAAACAACGTACTCGTTAAGAAAAGGTTTTCGCCGAATAGATCAACGTACCTCCTTGTCGTGCCAACAAGCCTGCGACAAGAAGTCCTCGACGCGGCTCACGATGCACCTACGGCCGGATATCTTGGCTTTATGCGTACTTTGAGAAGAATACAAGAAAAAATATTACTGGCCACGTCTGAACAACAATGTCGCGCACAACGTGAAAACCTGTCGAGAATGTCAGCATAGGAAAACTCTACAGAAAAGGCTGGCCGGACTTCTTCAACCGATCAATTCACTATCAAGACCCTTCCAGAAAATAGGCATAGATCTGCTTGGCCCCTTTCCGACTTCAAATTTCGGGAATAAGTGGATAGTGGTAGCCATCCATTATCTGACACGGTTTGCCGAAACAAAAGCGCTGCACTCGGGGTGTGCCCTAGAAGTGGCCAGATTTTTTTTTTAGAACATCGTTCTCCGACATGGCGAACCCGAGATCCTCATTGCCGACCGGGGCACGGCGTTTACAGCGCAGCTGATGCAGCAGATCCTGCACTTCAGTCACACCAGCCATCGCCGAACGACCGCTTATCACCCCCAAACTAATGGCCTCACGGAACGTTTGAACAGGATGCTCGCAGATATGCTCTCAATGTATCTAGACGTCGAGCACAAGACCTGGGATGAGAATTTGCCACACGTAACGTTCGCGTACAATACGGCACACTAGGAGACAACGCGAGGGACCTGTAGCGACGGCAGTGACTACGTTCACCACTTAAGCAACCTAAAGGAAACATTACTTAAAAGAAATTACCCGCAAGATGCTCCAAACAAGGTCTACAACGAAGCATGTCAACTAGATAGGAAATCATCACTAGCTCAATGGGCCTCTGTAGCACAGCCTAGCCAGCAGTCAGCATTTATAAGCTGTAGCGAAGAGGAATGCCCAGCGCTGCAGCCACATCGCGAGCTCTGCTCGAGGCACGAGCTGGAGCTGCCCAGCCTGTGTTTGCTGAAACGCTTCCTGCGCCTGTACAGCTCTTGCTGTCCCTGCTCGGACGCTCCCGGCCCAGTGTTTTAGCTGCAAAGTATCTTATGGCGGAGTTCAGTCCGGTGGTGGTGGTGGTGGTGTGCGGCGTGACCGCCCTTACTGCGCATGCGCATACCCTGTCCCCTCCCCTCTCCACTTTACCTCTCTCCTCCCCTCTCCCCTTTCTTCATTCACCTTTCCTCGCCCCTCCCCCTCTCCACTCTTCCTCTGAAACGCGGGCTAGACATGCCGAAATTCTCTCCTGCGAAACGCCGCGATGAGCACCAGCGCATGCGCGTCCCCTTCCCTCTCTCTCCTCTCCTACGCTGCCCCCCTCTCGCACGCCTGTCGACTGCGTTCCCCGCTCGCCCTGTGAGAAGGGAAGACAAGACGCACGTAGCGTTCCTCTTCGGGTTCCACGACGCGAGATCGGTAGCATCCCCAAAGAACGCCAACGGAACGCGATCGTGCAAGTGATCCGGCTTCGCGTCGCCTTATGGTCCCCTTTAGCGGGAAATGGTGTAATTTTTTATCATATTTTTGGTGGAGGTTGCTGCGGTTTTCCCCGACCCTGGAATTACGCAGTCGAAAGTTGCCGCCCGTCATGCCTGACAATGCCAACTCGACACCACCCACGGCTGCGCCGCCCATGGTACGTCCCGGTGCCCAACGTCTGCGCGAACCCGAGATCTTCAGCGGTACCGATGAGAAAGACGTGGAGGATTGGCTTATATCTTACGAACGAGCCAGCGCTACCAAGAATTGGGACGATCCTATGAAGCTCGACACCGTAATGTTTTATTTAACGCATGTCGCCAAGCTGTGGTATAAAAACCACGAGGCTGATATCCCCACTTGGATGACCTTCAAAACGAACATCGCAGCAGTTCTTGGACGCCATGGAGTGCGCAAACTTCGGGCAGAACAACACCTACGAAGCCGGTCCCAGCAAGCAGGTGAAACGTTCACCAGCTACATCGAGGACATTCTCGACCTCTGACGCCGGGTCAACCCGATGATAGCGGATGCGGACAAGGCTCGCCACATCATGAAGGGCATTTCCGATGGTGTCTTTCAAATGCTGCTCTCTAAGAACCCTGGCACTGTCTCTGAACTCATTGAGCTTTGCCAGAGTTTCGACGAGCTCCGAAGACCGCGTCTTCTTACTCGCCGACAACACGTATCTGACGAAGCCATCTCGAGCGTGGCTAGTGCTCCTCGCCTCGAGTCACTGTTCTCTCAGATAAAGGAGTTTGTCCGTGCTGAGGTCGCTCGTCAGCTTTCGCGGCTATCCACAACCGGCCAACCACCATCGCCTTTGCCAGCAAACATACGCCAGGTGATACAGGAGCAAGTTTGCGCGGCTCTGCCTTCTGCCCGCGACACTCCACCGGCGCCGACCCCCTGTTGCCTGTGCCGAGGTAAATGCTCCCCTAAGGTACGCCGAAGTTGCCGCACGGTCGCCGCCTCAGTCCTTTGCACCATTACCATCTGCCGTGCCCCTGCAACCAACACCCCGCCTCGATCAGGCCATGTACGTCCAGGGTAGCGGACAATGGCGCACTTTCTACAACCGGCCAATATGCTTTGCGTGCGGGCTACCTGGCCACGTCGCCCGATATTGTCGTCGTCGATTACGTCCCTACCACCAGACTTTCGAACCTGACCCGTATGTGTCACCGCGTCCATCGTTCTCAGCGTCTCGGAACCCCGGCCAGATGTCTTCATATAGGCCTGACTGGCTGCCCAGGCGGCGCTGCGAAAACGGTGCTAAAAAGCGCCCCCTACGATAAGTTCTTTGGTTTCGAGTAGTCAGACCGGCGGCCGCATGCAGCACTAAGCTCAGATGCGCAATGGAGCCGCCGCTGTCGGTTGTGCTGCGCTTTGGATCTCGGCCAATTTCTGGCGTGGCTGAGTTCTTCAGGCCAAGCAATCTGCGTAAACGCAAGAAGCGCGTCAACGTCAAGTATGTTTACGACGTGCAGGAGATTGAAGGAACCGTTTCGGCGCGCTGCAACTCGCAAGTGCAGCGAATCTCATACGACGTTGAACTCAAGTTAAGTTTTACGAGGCACGCTCGCGCGATTAACGACAGTGCATAAACGAAAAGATTGCTGTTAAGAAAGCCGAAATGATTTGCATTACACGACGAAACGGAATCAAGAAAGGTCCAGTGACGAAGGCTAGCCGTCGGCGGCCCGAATGAGCGCATTCGCGCCGTGTGCCGTTTTCTGCCGCATTCAGTCGCAAACACACTTTTTCCCCACGCACGGTCGTAATTTTCAACAGTTGCTTCTAGGGAATTCTTCGAATTCTGCCAGCGTGCGGTGGCGGTCAAGAAGCGACGGCGCGCAATGTTAACAGCCGGCCGCTGGAAGCAGCCGGCTGTAAGCTGCCGGAAAAATCGTAGGCACATACGAAGGGTGACTCATGGCATCGTTTTTCTCGTTTCCCACGAAATGCCGGCTACATATCCTCGTGGTCGCCGTTGGCAGCCACGGCGTGCGCTCTGGACTGCACACAGGGAATATATATATATAAACGCGTGCACGCGCGTACGAAAAGTAATCAGCACTTTGCGTTGCAAACCACGTTTAGCTCGCGTACTCACTTCACGCGTCGGACGGCACGTATCCAGCGGTTCCGTCGCTCCACTTCGTACGGCTTTCAGGGGAACCAGTAAAACCGCACATTAGGATCCTTACCCCCACTTTCGATGCAATTAACCACGCAACAATAACGGCGGTGACCGCGCTTCGGGACCGCGCGCTGCTCAGAGCCGTCGCCCGGACCACCTGCTTTCGGCACGGTTTGTTGAAGCAGGGATCGCTCGTCAAACATGTCAGACTCTGCAGGCATAGCGGACAAGTTCCTGCGTACGTTTTAAGCGCTTTTTTAGCCTGAAAACTAGGCGCAAAATTAAGTAAAACGCTCAAAGCAACTGAGAACTGCGTAACTCGCCGGTCGGCGTCCATTTTTGACTACCCAAGCAACTTCGGCGCACGCCACCAGGCTCCGCCACAGTACTCAAAACTCCAGCGCGTCAGCCCTATAGACCAGAACACAGCGAATTCCATGCGCATCGCCATATTTGCATCGCGCGTCGCGCCATCTATCGCACACGCGACGAAACAACACGCGCGGGCTGCCACGCCAGCAGACGCTACACAGAGCAAACGTGAAACTTCCGAAACTCAGCCCGTCGGAGAGCGTGTTTCGCGTCTTTTCTAGCCGGGACATTTTCGCTGAATTTTATTGGAACAACAAGAACATCTTCCTCATGCAAGTCCACAATGTATACAGTACGTGCTGAGTGGGCTGCGGAAGCAACCTCGTCAGATACGTACGCTGTTACATTTGTATAAAAACCTTCTCGCTGTAGTACGCGTGAATCGTAATTGCAGTGCAGCTCGCAAAAGAGTGAAACGATGTTTTGTTGCCCCATATTACAAGTTGTGCACAAAGTTTTGTGAAAGCTCATCGTTTCAGCATGCATCGCGTAATAATTAGAGTACGCTTTACGGGTAGTTTCGCGGAACGTAATTTTTGTTTCACGGGCGCTCTTACAATAATGCGTCTTGCTCACAAAAGTGTGCTATCAGAGAGTATAACCTGAAGTATCGTTCAGCGATCCCTTTTGGAAGCTACCTGCGCTATTTTATTCTTGTAACGATGGTGCCTTTACAAGCGAAACTGTGCTACTCTTAGTTAAGCCGGTTAGCTACGCCTGCGACGTAAAGGACACTGGCGCGAGTACTGTTTACTTACGTGCCAATATATGTATTATGTGCAGCTGGATGCCTCGTGTCCAAATAAATTTGGGGACATCAAACACTGAAATGAAAGCACGAAATTCTGGCCAGCTGTTGAGGAGCGCCGTGCCATTTATTACCTTTTGAAGACGAAATCTCGTAGGCGTGGATGCCATCAAAAGCACTAAAGCTTAATACTACGTTGAAAGTGGCAAAGCATGCTCTTTGCTTGTGCTTGAAAGCACTACCTTGCACTAGATTTTCGCCAAAGGAAACGCTCAAAGGTATGAAGTGCACCCCCACACAAAGCTCGCGCCTTTTCGCACAATGAATCCTTTTCGCACAATGAATTCAGAGCGGATTGTAGAATTTCTGGTGTCTAATGCCGAGGTACAGGTGAAAGGGTTTTCCATTGATGTAAAAGATTTATACTATTCCCTACCCCACGATTTGCTTCTGGAGTTTGTTGAGAAGTGTATTCTTGAACATGGTGCTGTGTCTTTTCAAAATGCTTGTGGAATGTCTGTTCGAGGTTTTTTGGACTTATTAGCTCTTTACTTAACGTCTACGTTTGTTAATTGGAACGACAATATTTACATTCAGAAGCAGGGAATTTGCATTGGGTCTGCTATTGCGCCTGTACTTAGTGAAATTTTTATGGCCCACTTAGATCGTATACTTGAAGACAAGTTATTAGGAACTAATGTTTTGAAAATCTTCAGGTTTGTGGATGATTATTTGGTTCTTTTGAAATGTGATTCCAATGAGTTTCCACGTTGCGCTGATTTTGTCTTTAAAGAATTTGAAACAGCTTGTCGGCCCCTAAGGCTAACACACGAAATGCCAAATTCTAACGCACTTAAGTTTCTTGACCTGACATTACGGTTTTTGGATAACCATGTCTGTTGGTTTTATGAGCCCAGGAGCGGGAAACCTTTGTTGCCTTTCTCCTCTGCACACGCAAAAGCAGTGAAGAGGTCTGTGGCACGTATGTGCCTTCTCAGTTCTTTGAAGAAATCTTGCCTACACCTAATGCAGAAAAGCTTTGAGCAACAGGTTGCACGGTTGCAGGCGGCAGGTTACCCACTTAGACTCGTTGCGGCTGTCGCCGAATCACTCTATCGGGACCTCAAGAATCAAAATCGACCACGTGATGATATATCTCTGCAACAGCAAAAGTGTGCTGTTATTCCTTATATCCACGGCGTAGCACATAATCTTAAGAAGATTGGAAATAAGGCTGGCGTAAGAGTGGTTATGTCTGCACCACAGAAGTTGTCTAAACTGTGTAGTGAAACTTGCCCTGTTCAGAAAGAAAAAAAGTGTTGTAAAATTAACCATCACAATGACTATGTTCAGTGCGCACAGACTGTTGTGTATAGGATACCCATGTCGTGTGGCCGCGCATACGTAGGACAAACTGAAAGATGTATAAATGAGCGAGTAAAAGAACATGATAATAAGGTGCAGAAAGGCGTGGATGGCCACCTGGCTATCCACTGCAAGGATTGTGGCTGTGTGCCGTACTTTGATAACACCTGCATTTTGTATCGCAACAGAGATATGTTAACGAGATTAATAGTGGAAGCTGCAGAAATGAAACGGGATGATATTGATTGTGTCAGTGCACCGTCTATCGCGCTTACGCAGAAGGAACTTCGTTTTTTGGATGGTGTGTTGGACAATAATGGATGAGTAATAACCGATATGACACGTGGGCTTTTGTTTTGTTTTGTTTGTCTTCTTTCTTTCCTTTTTATATGTCGCGCTTCCGAATAAACGCTTAGTTGCAGTCAAGCGCTTGTGTAGTGTCTTTCTTTCTAGCTGTCCCTGTGTGTGGTTTTGCGCTTCTTACGAAGATGGATCTATACCAACTAGCCCGTTACACTTGTTTATTAAACACGCAAATTAGGTTCGCAAAATGAAAAAGGTGGGCATCACACTGCAGAATACACGCTGTTAGTGTACTTACTCGCGCATTTTCACTCGGCTCCTAGTTTTTTTTGCTTGAATCACAGTTATCCACTCGCGGCGAAGCTGAGAACACCGCACCGGCACTATTTCCGTGGCGCGTCGTAATCGTCGCAGACAACGCTAATATCCTCTTGTTGCGCAGCTTGTTTTGGCATCCGAAGACGACGCAGTAGTGCCCAGACGAGCTCTTATACGCTGAAGCGGTGTGAACGGGTACTTTTTCCCACTTTAAAGCCTCAGAACTGCAGCTTGCCCTGTTTACTTGGTGCAGTCTGCGCGCGCCTTGGCAGCTCCGGTCAGCCCGGCGTCTGGGCGCGAGAGTATCCGCTCGGCTCGCCAGCAGCCTGGGTGCGAGACAGGCGTGCTCTGGGCCCGTATTCTCAAACGATCGCAAAAGGCGATAGTATCGAGTTTGGTGACGTAGAAGTTGATGCGTTCAGTAAATCAAAAAAACACTTGCCTGTGACGTCATTGTTACAACTGGCCGTTGGTAGTGCGAATGTCTCACAACACAGGAGTGAGCGCACCGTACGAGCGCAGAACAACCCGAGTGCGGCGTTTTCGAGCGTGTGCTGCTGCTTCTACGCAGTGGCCAGGCTTGGCCGGCTTGGCTGTGGCTACTTGAAGTACAAGACGTGTTGAAAGTGCTTTCAACGTTATTTTGTTCGATTATTTAATGCACAGTATAATATTTAAAGAATGAAACTTTGCGTGAAACGTATTTTTGTTCAGAGTTTGACACGGCGTACTCAGACAGTTCAGTTGTAGCGTGCCACCGCAGCGACATCGTGCCCACTAACAGCTCGAATTTCAAGCAGGTTTCGCTTTATAGCGGGCTGTAAGCAAGCAGCGAAATTCTTTCTCTGCCTACTCATCGTAACCGCTTGCGTATTACGAAATACTCGTAGTGTTGTGATACACATCTGCATAGCAGACCGAAAGGAGAGCGCACGTATACAGCGATGTTAAATGATACATGCCACTGCGCTAGGCGTCGTCTGCTGTACGAGTTTTTCAAGTAAGCGCTACGCGAACAGACGACAGTTCTGTTCATTGTAGTTTTTTCTCTTCGTATGCGGTTTCCAGAATATCAATAAATACAGTATCACAGGCTGTATGTTACCAATAAAGCACACAAATTAATGAAATTTGTCGTGAGCATTTTTTCGTCAATCTCGCAAAGCGGACAGACGGTCACTTTTCTCGCAGACACGACGTCTACCAAATCGCCATGCCGAGTTCCAGAATTTCAAATCGGCAGGAAGAAATTTTAATTAACTTTATGGAGCGGCATTCCCGCTTAGTGTTTCGGGCAGGGGAATTGGATTCTACGTTCACGGCTTTTGATAGGAATCGTTTGTGGGAGGAGCTTGCCAGGCTCCTGAATGATGAAGGCCCACCAATTCGGTCGGCAAGGGAATGGCGAATTTGGTGGACGAAATTCGTGCACCGTTGTAGGCGCGACGCGGGCGACTACGCCAGCGAAATGAGGTGAGTAAGATGTGATTTCTAAAACTGAGAGGTATTGTGTCTTGAAGCGCAGGAATTGAGTACATGTGCCTCTGGTCAAAAGTAAAGAGCGGCGACTCTGCTCGCGGGAAAATATCAAGGGGGGGGGTGTCTAATCGCTATGTCAATGCATATGCGCGTATCGAAAGTACGGCTTATGAGATAGGAGCCACATGCTGAAATGTAATTATAATTGACATTCTAAGGCAGTGACAAAGGATACAGTTACATTACATTATAAGCTTCGTAATATTGTTGCGGTGAAAAGAATGAGGAAGCAAAGATCGTGTTACGATAGAGGACAGAGTTTTGCAATGAACTTTTTATGTCACTTCTGTGTACACAGTGTGGCACATACTGAATAGTTCATGAAAATTGAGTATTTCAAAACATCCTGTTTGGCTAGCAGTATTTAGTGACAAAAATGCCTGAATAGGCTCATAACCTTGAGTAAGTTTGCGAGAATAAAGTACGGCACTTATAGTGATTATTTCTCACACAACAGACGGTGCAGATTGTTCAGTTTATGACTAAATGAACAGTTAGATTTTAAAACAAAAGAAAGCTTCACGTGATGATGTGAAGCAGTTTCCACAAAGCGAATAAAACTGAAATTATGAATACCAACTTAACAGTGCATTGTTCAATAACATGTAGGGCGACAGGTGGAGGAGTACTCGGTGGCCTCAAAGGTAGAGTCCTCGCTTTGGTGGGCCCAGCATGCGCCCAAGGCCTGGGGGACCCACCTTATTTTTCCGACTCCGACGTGAGTACCTCAATGTGATATTCTAAACTGCGTAACATTACTCTCTGTGGAGAGAAAGAAGGAATACTGTGTGCCAAAGTAATGGAAATACAGTACACCTAAAGTTGGGAACAACATTTTATTTTCTAATTCACAATTACTCAACCAACCTTCAGTACATCATTCAGTGATGGAAGGAAAGTACGGCTACATAATTGTAAACAAGTAAGCATTTTTTTAAAAAGCAGGGAAGGCAGTGGTACATGCAAATGAATATTCAAACATAGTAAAACAGAACATTAATACAATAACAACAAATGCTTTGTGAACTCAGGGAAAATAAACAACGATGCTGATTTCAAATTGAAAGTGTCCTAAAGTGGCCCCAGTTGGTGTTTTACATTATCCAACATGTTCGAAATGGATGATCTTAAATGTCTAATTCGAAAGGTAACCGTTGTCTGTACTCCATTTGTTCTGTGACACAATCAAAACAATCAAATGGACTAAGTGGTCGGACCCTGTATTATTGATTGGCCCCAAATGGAACAAACTGGAAACTGACTGGAATGTAGCACTTCAAAGGGATAGTTTAACTGGACATGACAGTTCCAAATGGCCGTGACAAGTGTTGTACAATCATCCGTTTTGTCTCTTACTTTAATGCTGGATAGTCCAAAAGATTGCGCGATTCCAATTGTGGTGAACCCATAGGTACAGAGTTGTCCACATTCAAGCTGAACACCTCATTAGTATTCAAGACCCCATTGAAGCTGTTGTTTAATACATAATTCGGAAAATCATTACTTTGTTTGTCGACACCATGATTAGACGTTCTATAACGAGCATTGCACTCGTGAAGTATAAGAAACGTTCTAGTTTTGCCGGTTTGAATACTAATGAGGTGTTCAGCTTAGATGTGGTCGACCCTGTACATTGCTCTTCCAACTGGAATGTTAGAACATCACTACAAGTCCAGTTGCTATTAAGCATTCAAATTTGACAGTGTTACGAGACCAGTTGCTATTGTGCATTCCATTTGGGCATGGTTATGCGACTACTTAGTTGTAGGACAGTTCCAGCTGGGCCTTGTTAAATGCCATATTGGTATTACTTCCATTTCATACTTGTATGAAATGTCAGGTGATATTATGAGCGTTATATGTATTAGGTGCACTGTTGATCAAATGCCTCTTGGAAAGGTGTCATGGTGGAACGTAGAAATAGGAGGAAGGTGAGGGCCTTCAAAGTGGCTGGTTGTAATGAGAATTGAACCAGTTGGTTTCAATTGGACATCACAGAAACTATTAAAGCTAACAAACAAGAAAATATCTTTTAAAGGTAACACCTGCGCTATCATCAGTCTCGAAATAACTTCAGTGTGGTGGGTGCAGAGCGGCACTGATTTCATATTTTGCATTGTTGAGTGGGCCATGAGAATTACCTATTTGTCTTGAAAAGCTGGCAAAGGTTACTGGGCCAAAATTTACCGGCATGGCCAGCGAGACTATGTCTGCTGAACTGAATTTGCGAGGTATCAGTGATGAAATTTTTTGTACTTCATTTGTGTGCAGGCAATATTATGTAATGTTCAGCTCATGCAATACAACTACACGGTTTGCTAAGTCTTGATAGCAAAATATTTCAAAGCTTGTTGGTGTGTCTCCAATGAAATGAACAGCTCACCCCCTTCAAGGCCACAATTATCCCCAATGGGATAAATGTGCCTGAGCACCTCACGTAACTGGACAAACCATTTGGATTTTGTTTGTGCTACCAATTGGTTAGGTTGCTGCCCACTGAACACAACTCGGAAATCAAATTTGTGCTGTACGGTTTTCTCAATGGATGAACTGCAGCCAGCGACTAGTCTAGTAGGTCGATCCATTTGGAATTCACATGTGTTACCAATTTGTTATGTTGGTCAAGCCCCTTCAAAATAATTGGCGTGACCAGTCGGCCGAGTGGATTTATAGAATAGGTGTTTTAAAAGCACAATTTGAAATTTCACGCTCATTGTAATTGTGTCCAAATGAAATTTTCCAACTGCTTTGGGCAACTTCTTTGCTACTGGTAACAGCAACAGTCAGTGAAAAATATGAGAATGCATAGTAAGAAAGAAGTAAAGAATACACACGGGAGTACATCGGCAAGTAGAAACGTGACATTAGCAACATAAAGTAGAACATGAACGCATTGCAAAGATGATCAACAAAAGTCTTTGATTAGCATGTGCAAAAATGCAGCAGAAGAAAGAATACACTAACGTTTACAGACGAAACCGTGAAATAATGCATGTTATCACAGCATGAACTCATTTTGAAAACTGGAAGTGATGCCATGTAGGAGAGCATTCCATGAATAGATGGAATGTTCAAAGGATGAAAAATGTGGGAACTTGTGTACTGCCATAAAATCAGGTACCTAGGTACAGGCAAAGCCATTGTGCATTTCTTGCAATGTTGACGATGCTTTTTCATTTAAGTTCGATGATGACAGACAAGCTGCTGGTGGTACAGGAGTCCAGTGGCGGTACAGGAATCATAATTTCTAATGATGTAAAAGCTGTATCCGAAATAGAAGTCATGTGTTCATGAAAGATTGTGCATGACAAAGACTCCTGAATACTTGTATTTTTTCACTTCACTTCTCAATGTGTTACTACTGAAATAGTTAGTGACACATACGAGTTTCTCAAGAGAAATAAATTGCATTGTGCTTCCACACATCCACAGAGCAGATGCACATAGAACACAAATCACTGATATGCTTTGATCATTGTGGAGTGCCACATAGTGAGTGGAACAAGTAATGACATGGCAGGGAGTGCAATAGCAGGCAAATATTCGCACACAGCTAAACAAGATACATTACTTTGCAAGGCATTGAGGCAATTTAAATGAGTAGGGGTCCAGTAGAATACCTTGACGTACACTAGAGGTAATACCAGAAAGGGGAGAAAAAAATTGTGCACAACCCTTATTGTTGTAAGTGTTGCATGTGACTACAAACATCTTGCCAGGTAGAGGCTGTACATGAATGTACATAAACTATGGATGAATTCGGAGGCACTTCAATGTAACTTAGTGCATCCTAAATGCTGCAGTTATAGCAGTGCAAAGGAGCCGCAATAATCTTTGTAGAAGTAAGCTACATTGCACAATTTTTTTTGCCTGAATTTACTGTGACATTAATTTTGCATGCGCATATGCAGGACGACCAGCAACCAGACGCGCCAGTGGCAGCCCAAGCACACGCAACCCAGCCTGGTGCAAGTGGCCTCCCAAGCAGGCAGCCGTGCCCACCAGCTCCAAGGCAGGGCACATTTACTGGAAGGCGTGGGTTTGACCCACGTCGCACAGCTGGCTTCGGGCGTGCACGTAAGGCAGCTTGCAGATCATAAGTGAATGTGTAAAACGAGCCATAACCGTGTGCCTTGCTTGCATGCGCAATATTCTGAAGCATAATGTTACAGCCATTACAGTGACTAATGTAACTACAGCACCCATTTTAAACGGGAAAGCATTGTTCAGCTAGGTTCATCTTTCGAAACCAGGTGACCTCTCCCACTGGAAGTGACAGACTCCGACACTAAAAATACTTTCCAACAAGGGTATGCCATAATCCCCTCTGGGCTGTTTAGCATTATTATTTACATTACACTGTGTGCTAACGTAATAACTAAACATGAAGTAGTACATTTATATGCAGCTGTACTTTCCCTGTCATGTATGAAATCGTTAGGTTTCAGATGCTGTATGCAATTTCCAAGTATACCTTTACCTTTCACTACACCTCACATGTCTTCTTCGCTGCCTTTGTTTGCATTTGCAAGGTGTCTTGCTATGGCAGAGCATGACATGTTTGTGATGCATTGCCCTAATTGGTACACAAGAAACATGCTCTCTTTAAGAGTGTTGTTGCAAGCGTGCGGAAAATTTTTGCTAAATTCTGAGTTCTTCTAGTGTATGTACATAATAATCACAAGCAATCACAATTACAGTTGTGTGTACCTAAAATTTCAGCAATGTGGCGGGCATTTGTTGCAGGCACTTCGTCTCCGCAAGCCAGCCAGGAGGACCTACTGGCTCAAGCCATTGACCATGGCAGACAAAGCGTGCTTGCATCTCAGCAGCTGTGCAAAGCCCAGGGCCAGCAAGTGGAGGCCACACGCAAGGTACATGCTCCTCATGGTCGAAATATATATCAAGTAGGCTGATGCGCTAACTCACACCTATTAAATGGAAAGCATTTCTTAGCGAACCCAAGGCACTTTGAATGTTGTGTCCGTCTGTCAGTCTGTCTGTCCAGCCGCCTATGTTTGGGTGCCCTCGTGATTGCTTCCTTAAATGGGAGGGTAAGAGGGTTTGACAAGTATGCCTGATGATGACATGAATAACGTGAAAAGCGTGTCGCGCACGTCGTCAAAACCCCTTTCTCCAGATACGTGTGGCACATACCCGTTTGTCACGGGCCGCTGTAAACGGGTATGCACCACAGGTGATTGACACTTTATATCTACCCAGGAACGGCAAGAACAGACATCGGTAAACTAAATGCGAGAGCATTAGGAAAAGCCAACATGGCAGGGTTGACGCAACGAATGCAAATAAAAATTAGGATCCCAGAAAGGAACGGACCCAAGCATTACAGCATGGCTGGCATATTTTAATAATGCAGTTGTTTTTTGCACGAAACAAAACAATGAAAGAACTAATGAAGCTTATTGTAGTATTGAACTGCCTATTGAATTTGTCTACCTGGGGTTCAGTAACATGCATGTAAACAAACCTATAGGTTAGCGAGAGCTTATAATGACATAAACTTGAGCTAGTTCGCTAGCATTCATTACAAAAGAAAGAAACGTGCATGCACAGACACAGAAGATAACAACACAAGATATACTGTGATTTCTTGCTCTCATCTCTTGTGTCCGTGTTTCGACGCTTCACCCTCTTGTGCAATGAAGATGAGCAAGTGCATTTTTTCACATTGGAATGCAGCTACCACGTTTGAGAAACGAAGCGAAGCCTACGTACTCGGCATGTTCCTGCCAAATATGCTTAGCTATAATGACTAGGTTGTGTCAAATGTTACCATAACGTTTACATGGCATTTGCTTGCTTTGTAATATCGTACTTCATCATACAATACACTGCGCATCTATTCTGAACACTACACTTTCAATTCTGCATTAATTTTGAACAGCAAACGGCGGTCCTCGAAAAAGGGCTCAAATCGGTGGCTGACGCAGTCAAGGAGTTGTGCGAGATTGGACGCCGGCAGGAGGAGCGACTCCGAAGACTGGAGGAAAACCTTTCGCCCCTCGCCACACTAGCAACAAGTACTGTGGTGGTGCTGCCACAGCAGCCCATGCCAGGGCAAGAGCCGCCGCAGCCAGCACAGTAACTTTTGTTATTTCAGTTTTTGTTTTTTAATGCTTGAATTTTAATTTTACTTGCCTTGACAAAACAGTTACTTGTGGCACCTTTTTTCCTTTCGTTATTTAAGTTTGTTTTGTTATTTCAGTTTTTGTTTTTTATTGCTTGAATTTTAATTTTACATGCCTTGACAAAACAGTTACTTGTGGCACCTTTTTCCTTTCGTTATTTAAGTTTGTTATATGTCTTTCGTTTAATACCTTTTGTCTTTTATACGTTGTGGAAGTTATGTTTTTTTTTTGTGACGCGCAGCACCACAAGTGCGGTGTACTGCAATGCTAACAAGTCTGCACTAGTCATGTTTGAATGTACGTGTGATGTGCAGTGCCACAATCGAGGCATAGTTCATTGTTTACAAGGGTGCACTAGTCATGTTTGAATGTACGTGTGACGTGCAGTGCCCCAAGCGACGTATAGTGCATTGTTTACAAATGTGCACTGGTCATGTTTGATTGTACGTGTGACGTGCAGTGCCACAATCGAGACATTCTGCATTGTTTACAAATGTGCACTGGTCATAATTGATTGTACGTGTGACGTACAGTTCCACAATCGAGGCATGGTGCATTGTTAACAAAAGTGCACTGGTCATGTTTGATTGTACGTGTGACGTGTAGTGCCACAAGCGACGCATAGTGCATTGTTTACAAATGTGCACTAGTCATGTTTGATTGTACGTGTGACGTGCAGTGCCACAATCGAGGCATTCTGCATTGATTACAAATGTGCACTGGTCACTAAATATCACAAGCTGAACACTCTGAATGACCAACCACAAATCACATTGCTGTGTTACCATCTCAATTGGCCACCTTGACCACTTCATGAAGTTCAGTGGTACGCATCTGACCGAGTATTGGTGACAAGGTGCCACCATTCATGCAGCGTAATATTGTGAGCTTCTTGCAAAGCTGCTGGATGCTTTACAAGCAAAGCACTGACGACAAGGAAAGGCATCTGTCTGCTGCATAAAAACACTAACTTTAAGTGCACTGGAGAATTTCATGTGCCAAACCCACAGAGTGATAATGAGGCATACCATAGAAGAGAACTCGGCATTAACTATGAGCACCTCAAATTCTGCAACATGCACCTACATCTAACATCATGGCCTTTTCTTCAATTTTGCCCCCACTGAGCTGTGGCTGTCATGGCCTGGATTTGAACCAGCATTCTCGAGCTTGACAGTGCAACAGCACAGCATGCTCAGCTACCATCGTGAGAGACACAGAACAGTGAGTGTGATGTAATGAATGTAAATGTACGATACACCATACACTGACATCTATAGAGCTTACTGGCTATCTCAATATTCTCGGGAGACTTCTTGGGCCTCAATCAAGAATGAAGTCAAGGTGCTCCCATTTCTGTCTCAGCATATGACAGCTGCAAGGCTGTTTCACTTGAAAACAGAACCCAGTGTAACAGGAGCAACGAATGTTTTAAAAAGGCAATTGTCCTTGCAATAAGACACAAGAGCATTTTATGTGTTGTAATTCATCGTTGTCAGTGTATGAAGGTGCTGAAATAACGCAATAACTTTTGTACTAATAAGATCAAATGTTTTAGGGCCTTTTCCAATGTATTTTGTGGCATGTTTGCTCTATTACAATGAGTGCGTCGTGCTACTAGAGAAAATGCTATTTCTTGCACATATGCCACCTGTGATAAATAAACACCTCCACAAAAAATTATCCAGGCCTTTGGTCATTTCTGAATGAACAGTCTAAAACAATACATTATCGTGACCGGGATAAGCAACCTATGATAAGGCGGCCAACGATTTCGAAATTCCATGCACTTGTTGGATAAATAGGTGACACTGAATGTGATAGCGATGATGAGGACATGTAGCATTTTTTTGTAGAGCAAGGTTCTATGTCTGTATAGGAGCCCCAAATGTGTGCGGTGATGCATAGGAAATGACGTGGTAATGGCAACGACACTGTGTAACATTGACTGTACGTGGGCCTAAAAGTTCTGCTGTAGAGTGTGGTAGATGGAAATAATGATTACAAGAATTTCCTATTTGCTGGGGCATACAATGCACATGTATATCCAAATAAAACGTAAGTTCAGTGGCACATGGAAGCTTGCAGAGATGAAAAATCCTTTAAGGTGGGTGTTGCTGGAGCCGACATTTCGACAAACAGACTTGTCTTTGGCAAGGCAGCAACTGTGTTCCCTAGCGCTGTGTATGTGTACGCTTTAATCCCTCTCCCCAATGACAGAAATGGAGGAGTAGAACAGAGCAAGTGCAGAAAAGGTGGGTGAAGGAAAAGAACATACAGCGTGGGGCTGTTAAGACAGATTGGTGTGTCCGATCAGGAGACAAAACAGGAAAAAGTCTAAATAAAAGAAAGAAAACAAGCAGAGCGGAGTGCGGGGAGGAAGTAGTACCGGGAATGTATACAGTCTTAGTTTGCATGGACAGAGTTGGAAGGGGGATGAGCCTTGCACCTTACAATCAGCAAGAAAATTTTTTAGAATTACTGCAACTACGAAGGCAAACAGAACTTAGGGTGTGACTAGTCAGTTGCCACATGAATGAATCAAGTTATCAAAGGAAGCACACTTTGGCTGCAAAGAGCTCGTTCAATAAGTGAATTGTTTTCAACGAATGTAAGGGCTACATATTTTAGTGGCAATCTTTTCTTCCCAGACACCACTGAGAAGACCTCTTGGCTCACTGAGGAATTTTGAAACAATGCGATGATAGTAGACACCATAATGTCCACTCAGCACTTACTGGCAGTTGCATGTGCTTGTAGGTGTTGTGTACCATGTGCAGACTGGAATTGTCTAAATCAACATAGCGTACTTGACAACTTTCTTGTTGGTCTCTTGCTAACATGACCACTAGTTTCTGTCATCTTATTTCGTCTGTGCGCAAATTTTGTTTCAGTGGAGCATTTTGCAATTATACATCAACATAACCAACTCGCCACTTTAATGTAGTGAACATGCTCCAGAACAGCTGTAAAAAATGTAAATTTACATTTTTGTCTGTCCATGAAAAGTTTCAGATACTTTGCGAGGGATAGTGGCAAGAGTATGCTTGCTTTCTTTTTAATGTGTTCTATCACCTCATGTGGAAATTCATGTTCCACTGATAGAGGTAATCATACCCAGAGTCATCACAGACAAGAACATATGTGGCATTCTTTTATAAAAGAGCGTAGTTTACCTTAAGTGAAACTGACAAAAACTTAGTTTTTTACTTCTGAAAATACGGTCGGGCCTGCAACAACAATTTTTTGCCAGTGTGCTCACGTCACCCAGATACCTAAAATCTATTCGCAATGCCCATAGACTGTCGCGCCGCCAAGCGGATTTCAGGAGCGTCCTCTCGAGGAGGGTTAGTAGACGACAAAATGGCAGCACTACGCAGTCGCTCCCTTGTTCGGCTGTGATAGCCTCAGTGTTTACGCGTTGACAAGAAAAGAACACTACGACTTTGCATGTTCTCTGCATCACTGAACAAATCGAGCCCTCCGTGACACGAGAAATCTGATTCGTTCTTGCGAGACGCGAAGTTTTCGTGAAAATACGTGGCAACTCGCGCTTTCAATGCTAGCCCACAGCGTACACGTACTATCAGCTTCGCGAGGCTTTCTGTAGCCAGGTAGGTTAGTTAAATGTTATCGTCCGACATATTCAGTTCCAGTGTTTCTTGTAGTGCATGAATCCCATAACAACGTACGCGGGAGGTCGCGCCGGCTCGCGATGTGCTCTTGTAAAACTGAGCGATCTCAAGTTGTCGATACATTAAAATATGCCTCTATCCTTTGTCAGCAAAGCGCTGTTACTAATCGTGCGAGCGACGCTTCAATTATTCGAGGACGCGTCTGCTCCACGCCTTTCGTGGAGCGAACACTTTCCACGCCGTCCTTCGCCAGTGTGTTGGTTTCATAGCCAGCGCTGCGCCGCTTGTTTTTGTACGTTTGTTGATAGGTGGCAGCACACTGCAAGCGATTTGCTCGTTGACCGATCAGAGAGCGAAATGTAATGTTCTCCGCGCCCAGACGTCTCTGTAATTGTAAACGTGGTGTCGCGGAGTGGTCGAAGTTGTTCGGCGGAGGAAATTCTTCAGATTGCTTTCAGCAGTGACGTTGAAAGAAACCATCTTGACGACGAGGATTTTTCAGTGGACGTAGAAGACTGTGAAGGCACCGAGAGCGACAGCGACGGTGAACGATCAGCTGCTAACGCACGAGGAGCGAGTTGCACTTCACGTCCCCTCGTGCGTTAATGTTCTTTCACGCTCGTAAGTCACTTTGATTGTATTTAATGTATAGTATCCTTGAGCGAGATCAAAATAAAAGCATAGTTCCTCTTGTGCATTGCATGTATCAATTATTGTGGATATTATGGAGCGCCGCATGCCGCCAACACGCTCGAGCTCGACCAGAGAAGCGAAATAGAGCGCTGGAACGTGAAGTCACAGCCACAATCCACGCCTATCTGCTAACTTCTTCGACCTTGCGAAAAGAATGCGTGTGCATTATTTTCGCTATTCGTGTTTCGATCGTGCTGATCGAGCCTGCAACATGCGAGTGAAGTGAATTGCACACGGTTAGAGTCTCAGCATGGCTGTGACACAAGCGCTACTGAATGGGAAGTTAAATGCTTGTGTTCCGTTGAAGACGTAACTCCGCGTTCCCGACTGCACAAGTAATGACGACGGCGTATGATGTTTGCAAACCATCACCACGTTAAACGTGCGGTCCCGTGCAGCAGCGACGGTGCTACTCGCTGCCGGCCTACTACTGCGGCAAATTCGTAAGGCAGGCTCGGTACGTTGGCTCGGTACGTACTACCTCGAAGTGCCGTTCTGCTCATACGTCAATTTTAGTTCATGCGGTTTTATGTAGCACGCACAGGATTTCGCAAAGCATCGTTATGCACGGTAACGGAGCTGAAATATAACCTTTCACGCCACAGCAAACAATTAGGTGGCGAGTACTTAGCACTTTCCATGGTTTGGGAAAGTAGTTTAGTCTCATATCCAATTCAGCACAGCTCATGACTTCATCCGCTGAAAGTGACACGGGGCGTACGTCCGCACGTACTATCTGTTCCTATGCTAACAAACGGATTGACCCTCCTCCTGGCGCCATCTTGAAAAGCACGGCGCGCCACCTATAGTTCGTGGGCATTGCGAATATCTAAAGTAGATAGGTGGGCGAGTTGGAACTGATGCATTTCAATAAACTTCAGTTCTTAGACAGCGCTCGTCTTGTGTCCTCTTCTTTGTGCTCCGTTCAGTTCGCGCTGAAAAGTTTTCAAGAAGGCTAAAAGCTATATAGCGCACTGTTGTCAACATTCAGGAGTGAAATTTGGATTTTCCTCTTATAGATTGCAACTTTTCATTTGGGCTTGAATTAGCTTGTTAAAAAACGAAATCCCAGCGAATGAATGATATAGCAATGTTTTGCTACAAAAGTAACACTATCCTTGTGCTTCCGTCGATGACTAGACTTGTAGAAACAGTGGTTCTTCCAGGCAAAATGTGCACCATTCGTGACTGTGGGCAGCTTTTTCTTGTTCTTGGCATCTATAAGGCCTCCAAAAAATGCTTCAGTTCTTCATCTTCTTAGCTCGTTTTATGCTGCGCCGTTTGGGATCACTACTTCTTCTTCAAGGAATAGATTGGTGGCCAAGATCTTCATTTCCGTTATCTTCTATTTGAAATATACAGTTTTGGAGTGAAAGAAGGACATAATACTGTAGCGCAGAACTCGAAAATAAACACCAAGAGGCAGAAACAAGTACCATAAAATCTCGAGCAAGCGCTCGACGCTAAGGTGAAAGATAATCCGACAAGATTTGGAGAAGGCCCTTGCTTGGTCATGGAGCAAAATTCAACATGGCGGAGGAAGAATCTCTAGGAATAAAAAGTGCACACCCGTAGTTCTAATGAAATGCTCTATTGAATACGCAAGCATTTCCTGTTTCCGAAATAGTGAATGAAATACTGAAAATGGCGGGAGGAGAGGGTGGGGGTGCTTGCTCTGTCATTGGGGCATGTTTCAAATCTTTCGAAAAAAGGAGGGGGGCACTTGCTTGGGATTTTAAGGTAGGAAAGTCAGCCTCCTACTCTTTCGAGTTCTGTCCTACAACATAATGTCCTTCAGAGAGTACCAACTCGCCCAAGAAAAAGCAATTGTGGAACGAAAGCACGATAGCAAAGCAAGTAGGAGACATATGAAACAGATTAGATTCGACCATGTTGGTTGTTCTGAACATTGTTTACACAGCGCTGGTTTAATGGATCAGCCTCTGTTTCATCCATACAGATGCTGGATTTGGCTCGCTTTTGATTCAAAACTGCTTTTTTGATTCCACGTTATGATAAGAAATTGCCCCATCCTGATCACAAATGTTTTAAAGGTGAAAGATACTTAGGTGCGCTTCATGCTCCCGTGAAATTTAGCCCAGTTTCGGTTTCTGGACTTGGCTCTTTTAGAAAAAAAGATTCCACATATTAGTCACACTTATGCATTGCCCGGAAATGAAGGGTTCTCAACCTCCACAAAATACTCTACGTTTCCCAAGGCCTTGCAAATGACATTTCCAAACGCAACAGTTTTCGAGGACCCGCGAAAACCCTGTAACATTGCGTTTATTGATGACGCACTGCATCATGCACCACTTTGCACTTTCGGCACATACAAAAATTATAAATAAGTATTGCAGAACGGCCACGTTCCCACCAAGCTTCAACCAATCACATCAAGAACATCAAACATGCTGGGAAAATTAGGCACAATATCAACAAAATATACGCGAGTGGATATTATGGCTATCTATCCTTTGAAGTGGCCCTCTAACAGAGTTCAAGCGCCTACTATTTTATTCTTGTACTTTGCATAGACTGAAGGATGGACACATTACTGCAGCAAGAACATAAGTGATGGGGCTGATCAAGAATGTCTCTACTTTTCTCAATTTTCAAGCTGTCCCCTGACCACCTTTATCTCGACAGTGACGTTCCAAAGCGCTGTCAATAAAATGACTTTAGAGTGCCTATGCAGGAGAAGTTTGCGCACAAGCTTGAAGCGCCTATGTAGAAGAGTTTCTCAATGATGCTTGCTTGTTTGATCAAGTCTACCAATTTCTTCAACACGATTGTGAAACAAAAAAGACATGAAAACCACAATAGAAGACACACTCAGCGCAACACACCTTGCGCCGTGAGTGTCTTCTTTTCACTTGTCCACGTCTTATCGCACAATCGTAGAGAAGTAATGGATTACCAACTTGTCCAGAGTGCTGCACGACGCTATTGCCATACTTGCAACATGCCTGACCGTGCCGTTTCATTCACACTGTCGAACAGGAAACACAGTTGTCAGATATTACATAGCCTAACAAAAAAAAAGAGTGCAGCGTGCAAACACAGAAACATTAGAAAACGATGATGACATGCGACGTTTATTGGTGCAAGGGCCATTTAATGGCCAAAGAGTGCCAGGATATGATAGTGAAAGATAACAATGCTTATGTTAAGTGGCTGTATAGGGGCCTACGATTCCTCGCACTAAAGGCGACTAAAACATATAAGCAATAAAATCATGAGTGTGACGTAAAACATGTGCGTAGTGAATGAATGACAAGTGGTTGTGATGATAAAACAATGGGGATATGGTGTGAGCACAAATACCTCCACAAAGCCTTTGAGGCCAGGGCAGGGAGGCAGGTGCTTTCTCTAATGTAGCTCATGTAGGAACAACTTCTTTTCAGAGGTTGTACTATGGACTGCCTAGGTATGTGACATGAAAGCCATGCACTTCTTAAAAACACGAACAGTGACTGATCGACCGTAACGGAGCTTGAAAGGCAGCTTTGCCGCAATACCGGGGTGTAATGAGGTGAAGCGTACTGAAAATCTAGGAACCACTTCCAATCGGACGTTGTTTTTTGGCAAAGGGTGACCGTAACAGAGCTTGAAAGGCAACTTTGCCGCAATGCGAGAGTGTAATGTGGTGAAGCATATTAAAAATCTGAAGGGGTCATTTTTAATTGGGTGTTGACTGTATTTGTTTTTGGGACGTTCGAATAGTAAAATTTCAATGCGAATCGAATCGAATAGCAAACACTATTCGAAAAATATTCGAAATTTCGAATATTCGCACACCTCTACTTTAAACCTATGAACTAGCTCAACTTTCTGTCGTCCTGAGTTTCCTCGACTTGGTAGTGGAATAAGTCTAAACTAGGACTGAATGTCAACCGACAAGAAGGATTGCACACTTAAGGAAAATTTAGATTTTGGAAAAACAGCATGCCAGAATGAAGTTCCTATGGTCACAGGATGCACCTTCAGTGCAGTCGCTCCAGACGTTGATGAACCGCTAAAAAGATCAAGAAAACCTCGTCCCATGCTAACCAAAATTGCATTCTAAAGGAAGCCCTACCCTACAAAGAAGCGTAAATGTATCTTAAGTCACCAGTTTACACAACACGCAAATAAAAAATAGGTGCTTCAAAAGTGTTCAAGGGCCCCTTTAAAGCATGCAAGGTAGTTTCAAAGTCCGTGTGTAAACATAGTACCTACACACCAGATGCATTTTCACATGTGAGGTGCTCCAATTACTTTTTTAAGTGAAGCAGCCCGGAATAGGCCCTATGCGGGAGAAGCGTTGCTGAACAGAACACAGTTACATCATGTCAAATATGATAGATGAAGCAAGCTGCGTGATATGAGATCAAACATTTGAATAGGCAAAGGCGGTGGAAAACAACAGTAAAAAAATCCATGTATGGTCTTTATCAGCATTGCAAACACTGGTGGCAGCACAGCACACACACTTTGACACAACCTGAATCAAAACTAGCAGATAATGAAGCTGGTTTTCATTAAGGTTGGGTCAAACAAAGAAACGAGCTCTCAAAATTCCCTTCTTTGAAAGGCACACACTTGTGACACACGACAACACCAAGCACAGTGCAGCCAAGATGCAGCGAGGATGTATGCATGTGTCAAACACTAGTGGCAGCAGCACAACGCACACACTTGTGGCACACGACAACACAAAGCACAGTGCAGCCAAGATGCAGCGAGGATGTATGCATGTGTCAAACACTGGTGGCAGCAGCACAACGCACACACTTGTGGCACACGACAACACAAAGCACGATGCAGCGAGGATGTATGCACGTGGCAGCAGCACAACGCACACACTTGTGCACACGACAACACCAAGCACAGTGCAGCGAGGATGTATGCACGTGGCAGCAGCACAACGCACACACTTGTGGCACACGACAACACCAAGCAGAGTGCAGCCAAGATGCAGCGAGGATGTATGCATGTGTCAAACACTGGTGGCAGCAGCACAACGCACACACTTGTGGCACACGACAACACAAAGCACAATGCAGCGAGGATGTATGCACGTGGCAGCAGCACAACGCACACACTTGTGGCACACGACAACACGATGCACAATGCAGCGAGGATGTATGCACGTGTCAAACACTGATGGCAGCAGCACAACACACACGTTTGTGGCACACGAGGGAGGTACACAGCAACACGTAGTATCACAGTGCAGAAACATCAGAACTCGACAACATGGCAGGTCACTTTAATTAGGAAAAACTGAAAGGGATCAGGCATGGACCTCGTCTTCCTTTATCGGTGACCTTCCCAGGCAATCGGCCTCAAAGCACTGTCATCCAGACTTGTACACAACCGTTATATGGAATTCTTGAAGGTGCAAGCTCCACCGTGCTAGCCAACCCAACGCGTCCAGAAAGGCTGCTCCTCCAGCTTTTGCTGCAACTGTGCTGTGTGTTGCGCACATGCCTGGCGTTTTTTCGTCACCGGGTTCAGCTTGCAGCAGTCAACACACGAGCGTAGACTACCGTCTTGCTTTTTAATGAGCACTACTGGCGATGCTTCAGAGCTTTTTGATGGCTAGACAGCATCAGTGTCAAGCATCTTACTCACCTGTTCTTGCATTGCATCGTGAACTTTCGGCACCACGTGGTAAGGGTTTAGTCGAATTGCTTTTGCCAGCTCGTCTGTTGTAATACAATGCTTCGACAGTGGCATTTAGCTGGCCATCGAGGTAGACGAGATGCACTCTGAACTGTTGCAGTACATCCACAAGATGCTGTCTCTGTGGTGGTGATAAATTCGTGCGTACACGTCAACAGCTGGTGGTGATGAAGCTACTCGCTGCTCTCCCTGTAGTAATGCAAAGCATTCGCGGAACTCTGCACTCTCGTAGAAGTAAGCTATTGAAGTGCATCCTCCAATGTGTCCCTATTTTTGGTGAATTTCATCAACACGACCTCTGCTTGCCCATGCACTACACTGATGACACCTCTGGCTGTGGCAACACCTTGAGAGAGCAAAAGCGCAAATACTTGTTCAGCGAGAACTTCCCCGTAATGCTGCGTGTTGCACGTGACACAAACAAGGCGGCCCGATAACGGTGGTAAGTGGCGCTGATGATGTCCTGCAGAAATTTGCTTGTAGCTCTTCACTTTTATCCGCATGAAAAAATGAGTGCAATGTACAGTATATTGACGAGTGCACAGTATTGACGCAAAAAATTCATGCCTAAAATTGC
>NW_023615136.1:0-80001 GCF_013339695.2 Rhipicephalus sanguineus | reverse complement strand
TGTTCCGTTTGGTGGGTGGCGCATGACGATCGTCACTGCGTATGTAAACAATCGGGAAAATTCGGTATTCGGAAACGAAGCAAGGCAACGACCAAGCTACGCACGGCGTTACGCCGACCGCTCCGCTTTATCCAGATTGGCGAGACAATTGGCGATTAAATGACACAAGCAGTGCCGCAAGCGCCACCGAAAACAACGTAAACAGTACGCAACGCAAGCGGTACCGTGGTCGCACAGGCGTTACAAAATCTGCGCATATGACGCTGGCCGATTACATTCGTGAGGAACACACATCATAATGGAGAAAGATTAAAGCGACCCTGTTGATACTTACGGAACGTCACTTGCATCCCGAGCCGGACCAATATCGGAACGTGTGGTGAAGCCAGTGGCACTGAAATGAAAAGAATCGAACGAGTGTTTGGCAAGTCGTGCTCACGGGTAGGGCCGGAGGCCTCGTATGTCGTAAAATTAAAAGCAGACCGTGGCCAAAGTTCGAAAGAGTAGGAAGTACTTACCCTCTTCCGACACCGGCAACATATCCCAACGGTGCTGGAACACCGAGAAAATGTTTTCGTCGCTTCGCGACAAGCGTTGTAGGAGCTGCCATAGCCGCCATGTTTTTAGTTCTGTTTCTGTCAATGTTGACAACTGAATAAATAAATGCAGCTCTGAGCTTAGACCTTTTTGAACTGATATCAGAAGCCTGAGCAGCAGTCTTGCAATCCATGGTGAACGATTTTATTATTATAAATATACCAACAGAAATTTGGCGTCAATAATTAGTTTTTTTATCTATGAGTATGCCTGCCTCTGCTTTAGCGGGCGATTTGAACGGAGATGCGGCGATGTTGGCCAGCGCCTCCTCCGTGTTGGCGATGTTGCCGTGCGTCCACCGGTTTTTCTAATGGGTATGGTGGCTAGAGGGGGAAGTGTGACGGGCGGGAGCGGAGGGCTGTACGAATTCCCAATGAAAGATGGCGGTCACACCAGGTGGCGCTACCTGCGCCGTAGGTGCTTGCGGCGACATTTGCCTGCTTTGCGTATGCCCGCTAGACGTTAGTTTCACTTGTTTCTAATAATCGCTTATACCCCGCGCCCGTGCTGTTAAAGGCACTACGTGTTTGTTTCGCTAAGATGCATGTGTTGCAAGATCTTAGCGGTGTTAAGCAAGAGGAAAAAAAAGAAAACCAAGAATGCTTTTAAATCAGACGGAACTGGCGTGCCTCCAGGTTTTCATATTTAAATGTTTCTTAATAGCGGTTTGCTTTGACATGTTTAATCTGCAACATTGTGCAAAAACTGGGCTAGTTGGCTGATTTCCATGGTAAAAGTAGCGCAAAAAGACGGCAACACGAGAACGACACAGGACAATCGCTGAACGGTTCAGCGCTGGTTTTGTGTCGTTCTCATTATCGTGTCCCTTTTGCGCTGCTTTTACCATATTTATAGTCTGCTTCAGTTGAACTAAGCCACTTGCTCAGCTGCATAGCTCAGCTGACTTTAAAGTGTTTTTTCCTCTTGGTGAAGTGTAAACTGTTTACAATCGTTCATAGCGAGTATATTGGCTGCTGTGCGGTGAGTTTTTTTTTCTCTCTTAGTCTGCACCCCCTCGCCCCCCTCCATTTCCTCTGTATTGTAGGGGGTTCTCTTGAGCGCGAAATGTTCAAACCATTTACATTTTCCGGCTCCTTTTCCTTGAGAAAATTGAAGTGGAGATCGGAAAGCTGCAGCTGGAGGCTCTTTGATACTGACCATTTTATTTTATTATTTTAGCGATAGTTCTATCTATGCAAGGACCAATGATTTCTATTAACTTACGGCTTTATATGCATACTAAATACACGCAAGGGAAATGGTAAAACATGTTTATTTATCACACATTTGTCATCCCATAATTATGTCAGACATTTGTTATCACATATTTCCCTATCACGTTAAGAGGTCAACTTACTTGACCCTCCTCAACTTCAAGTTTCTGGCGCTCCCTTTGGACACTCCTGTCTGCTTTTCTTTTTTTGGCAAAGTACTTCGGTGCGTCCGGAAACACCGTAGGCACAGCATCTTCTGACAAACGCGGGGTATCTCAACAACCTCACCGTTTATAATGTGTTGGTATGTCCTTCCGATGAAACTCACGTCGAAGTGCCGCTCGCAAACAACGCCAGCTGTCCCTCGTCAGCTCTTTGTCAGAATGCTTAATATTTCGAGCTCATTGCTCTCGCCTCGAGAGATCCTTCGGGGCTTTAAAGACCGAAAGCTTCTCCGAGCACGATCTATACCCGCCTTTACAGCCAGGGACGAAGCATGTACTTGAGCGATTTGACGGTATGGTTCGCAGAACACGTGGGTACAGTGGCGGGTAAACAAACGACGACAGCGAAGGCGAGGCATCCGAACAAGGTGACGGCACAGCACGGAGAGAACGAACGAGCCCAGACGAGCCAAAGCAAGCGCGGCGAGCGCGAGTTAGCGCGAGCACCTACTACTACACCAGCGCCCCTTGCGGCGGCCAGAACTTTCATTGCGTTCCGCGCATCCCTCTCCCACTGCGAGGATACAGCGCCCGTCACACTTCCCCCTCTCTATATGGCTTCTTGCCAGGTCTTCTCAAGAAGGTGGTCACTCATTTTCGCTTGTGTTGTATCTTTTCATTTCGCTGATCATTCTCCCCACGATGCTGCTCTAAGTTTCCTGATGGCTTTGAGAAATGAGCCTATTTGCCAACCTCAAACCAGTGTAACCGCTGGTGTAACCAACGTTTTTAGGTTAAAGTAATCTAAAAACGTTGGGTGTAACTTCGTAGCGGGGAGACTGCCTCCTAGCTAGCTGTAGTACGTGTCGACAGTACGCAATTTGAAGTACTTGTATAACATTTGCGGCACTTGCCGTTTGCACCGCTACAAGTCGCAATCACGTGTACATGATTGTGATTGAGCATACTTCATGTTAATTACTTATCATTCATATAACTCCCTTTTTTATCGCTAACTCCCTTTCGAACCCATCTGCCCAATGTGACAACCATGCATGCTGAAGGTAAACTTGAGCTTTTCACGAACCCAAAAGCTCTGTTACGCCAAGCTTGGGTATGAGTGCACACGCGTTCGAGCTCAATTTATCTTATGGCATGTTTTTATTATTTTAACGTTTATCAATTACACTTACTTACTGTCCGGGTAGCCCCACGCCTGCCGCTTTTGAAGCCCGCGAGTGGGCCACCACGCGCATCGCCACTGTGCAGCCCGTGGCACTATGATAGTGGCCTGGCGAAATTATGCTACGTCAATGGTCAGTTAATTATTAAGCATTATGTGCACCCCACTTTGGCAATTTAAGCTTCACGTGTTCTTTAGAGTATGCAAGCATTTTACAAAACCGCTTGTGTACCACCGCCTCAAATGGCATTCTCACATAAAGGAATTCACCGTTGACCGGGCATCCTCCTAGTCACTGTGGCTAAAATTAACTCACACTGTGATCGACTGGCCAAAAACTGCGCGGTTTTATAAATTCGCATACAACAAAAAATACGGTAATTTGTAGAATAGAAAAATTTTGAATTAAAGAGGAAATTAAGGTGCCCAATAAAATGTAGGAAAACAAACACTAATTCTATTGCCTCCAAAAGTGCGAGCGTCCATTTTTCTTCGTCCTTGCATTTACAACGCAGCAAAATGAGTAAGCATGAAAATATCAACGAAGCCAGTTTTACCCCATACTGCAATAATGTGTTCGATAGCCCCTTCAGGCGCGAATTATGATGGACTGTCTGAAAGCGTCGTCAAACTCACGCAATATAATTCCAAAGCACTCGATGTTAGACCCAAGAAAGAAAATAAGATAATATGCTGTTTTGTGTGAGTTTCAGTAATTAATCGTAATTACGTAACATCAATTAAAAATATAATTGTTCTGCAATCAGTCGGGCTTAATTCTTGCATAAAAATAATCAAATGTTAGGCTCAAAATGAATGCCCAGTTTGCTTTTTTGGCGGTATTCTTTTCGAACAAAGAAACATATTGCTCTTGACGTTGGTCCTGGAACGTGGCTCGTCAAACGATCGTCGAACGGGGTAGTGTTTCCATTAAGGTGATCCTTAATGGATCACCTTAATAATTCGCATTGTGTGACGCCTGGTTGTTGTTTTACTCTTCTACCACGCTACATTACATATGTTAATGTGGTTCCTTCCACAAGCACCGACATGACTCTGAGGTAGGACACTCGCAGAGGGCCCAGGTTCGAACCTCGTTCCATCCTGGAAATTTTTTCTTATTTCGTTTTTTTTTTTTCTTATTTCGAGCGTTAGTGGTTACGAACACATGCGGCGGCGGCGGCGGACAACTACGGCGCCAAAAACGGCCCTTGTTGTGATCTCATAACAGCTTTCACTGTAAAAAATTATGGCTGGTTCGACAGCGAAGCTGTAAACAATACCCAGAACGATTACCGATTGTGACATCGCTTGAATGGTCTTCCCAATTAGAATCGTACAAAAGTGATATTGGCGTCGGCTATGTAGGCCAGGCTAACCCCGCCTGCTGCAACATCACAACCGTCACCACCACCCGGAGATTTCGGCGCGAAATTTAAAAACGAAACCTTTGACCTTGGTTTTCTCCTTTTATAATAAACCTTGGATGGTGAAATTAAGCCCATTAGAGTTCTCAGAGTACAATTTATCAATCTAAACCGATTCATAGCTTCACTTCTGTGTCCCTTTAAGAAACACCAGATAGGCAAAATTTCCGGAGCGCTGCACTATGGCGTTTTTCGTAGCATGTCGTGCTTTTGGCTCGTAAAACATCAAATATTATTATCAATTAGCGTTTGCCAAGCTTACAGAAATTGTCACTGCAATACGCATCCCGGACGGAACTCGTTTTATTGCGATCATAACATTTACAGGCGCTCGCGGCGGCCGGTCTGCTGTGACGTCTGCTGATCACGCAACCGGATTGAATCGAGGGCAGACGAGAAAGAGCGCGGCGTGCCAGAATAGTGCGTGTGTATGTATGTTACAGGAAATGTACTGCTACACCTTCGTCGTCCGGGGGTGTAGCTCAGATGGTAGAGCGCTCGCTTAGCATGCGAGAGGTACTGGGATCGATACCCAGCACCTCCAAGACAACTTTTTTTTTTTTTTTGCTTAGCATCTTTTCGTTTCTCTTTTGTTGCCGTTGTTTTGTTATAATCAAAGAAAATGCTTGAACGTTGCAATAAGAACAAAGAGTTCGTAATAAACATACCTCTGTTTTTGCGTGTTGAAAACCACGACATGATTATGAGGCCACCTGGGGTACTTCGAATAGAAATGCTCCCGCCACGGCCGAGTTCGCACCCGCTAATTTCGGGTCAGCATCCGAGCATCGTGCACAAGGTTCCCCATCGAGCGGGAGGGGGGGGGGGGAAGCTTCATCGCAGCGCCCCCGTCCGCTACTAAGTCAATGCATGGGGCAGATTTTGCCCCCCTCCCCCAACCCCCCATCACTATGGCGGCTCGGGCATTACGAAGTTAGTAACTGAGTTGCACCAACGACAAAATACTAATTGACCTAACGTTCGAACTTAGCGAAAGTTTTCTGTCTCACGAAGAGGTTTTAGAGTGCGAATTTTCGAGTTTCGAATTCGAATTGAGTATTGCTTAATCAAATAATTCGATTAGGCTTTCGAATCGCTAGTACTCGAAGTTTTGAATAATTCGACAGGTCGAATATCTAAAACGCCACAAAGGCCAATGGTGCAACTTGGTATATAGTGCGGAGTAGTTAAAACTAAAGGCTAACGTCGTTACGATAGACCTTTCGTTAAAACTTTCACCGATATGCTGCTTCGAAAGAACACGAGAAAACTGGCAAGCCCTTGACAGTTTCGATTATTAAACGAATGCTAGGACTTTTTGCGTAGTTCGGTCGCGTATGCCGCAAGCGCCGTGAAACGTCGCGTCTTTGGCCCGCGAAACCCTCGGTGATTGGCTTCACATCAGAAAATTTCTTCACGCTGTGCAGTCGCCACTGCCGCACCTCACCACTCGATCGTTCAGAAACTCCCGTCATTCCGGTGCGCAGTTACTGTGAACGGGCGCCCGAAGATGTTTTGGGCCCGGGGCACTCATGACGATTGCGCGACCATAGGGGAAAAACCTCGCTACCGTACTCCCCTCTGGCGGCTCGTCTATATACATGCCTGCGCCCCCAAATTAGCTAAAAAAAAAAGGGGAGGGGGCGGGGGGACTCTCCCGAACAGGCGCGTAATAATAAGGCTGTCACTATCTATCTTATTTAAGCGTTTCTTGTAAATAAGATAGTTCCGGGTCCTGCTACCGTCTTCAACTGCAGGAAACACCGTAACATCACGGCAAGAGAGCCTGAAGCCAGGTAATGTGTAAAATTGTGTTTCTGCACGACAATCTGTAGTCTTTCGGTAGCAGTCACTCACCGCGTTATGTGCTCGAGGACATGAGCAGAATTCATTTCCTTGTTCTTTTTTTTCAATTTTCAATAAAATCTTTTGTATTCCATGTTCGATTTGATATCCGATATTTTTTGCCACTATTCGGCACTATTCGATTCGAATTGGACTCGATATGAAATTTCACTATCCGCACACCCCCTACCATGTGCAAAACTGTGTGAGACTAAGGTTTGCATTGGCCTTCAGAAGGTGGCGGTTTCCGCTGTGGCGGCCCGTTGCATTTGCAGCAAGCGATCTCATTGCTGCGTAATGGCCGAAGTCGGCAAGTTTTTATTACAGATCGAAGCAAGTCAGCGCTATTTCTCTTTTACACAAACTTGCGTGTTGGTGTCGCAAACGTGTTCTTTGTTGCAGACAATCGCTGCGTGTTCACGATAAACAGAACACTCTCTTCCGGGACCTGCAAGCAAAAGAACAAAAAAGAAAGTCCGCGGTTAAGAGGACCCCATGTAGCTGACCGTCTCGTTCGAACGTCAGCTCGAAATACGGACGTTACGTAGAAAAGGCACCACGAAACCCTGCTGATAAAAATGTGCACTTTCACGAAACAGTACTAGCGATCGCCATTTCTTAGCACAAATCTATACGTTACGCCTATGCTTGTCAAGTAAAGTTTGTGGAGACGAATGTATTCATTTTACTGAATTTGAGCTGGATCGTGGTTTTCGCATAATATAGAGGCGTTTCAAACACACCTCAGCTATAGCGGGACGCAGTCACAATCATTGAGTCCCGCGAGGGCCGCGACAGTGACGAAGGTTGTAAAGGTGGGGTGGGGGGGGGGGGGGGGGAGGCCTGAACGAAATGTCAACAAATGTTGCCATTTGAAAGAAGGCCCTTCCCATATCTCATATATAGGTCATTTCTGAGGGGGATTTGATGTCAGGATTCGAGAAACCTATCACCGAGTTCTAGGATGACTAAAATCTGGATGCCTATCTGGAACCTGACCGCCGTCACTTGGTAGCGTCTCTTCTTGCGGTGAGTAAAATGGCCTTCAGCAACCATGGGCCACTCTTGAGCAAAAAACATTCGGAGGGAAGCCTGTCCGTTGGCCTTGCCACCAAGTTCCTTGCTGGTGCAATTCTGCCCTAAACCTTTACTCAGTCGGGCTGTTCATGTCATTTTTCAATGCTCAGGGTTACGGCTACGCATATTTTTTTTTTGGCGATAATGGCGACCAAGGAACTGTGATGTTGTATTCAGTGATCTATTCACTTCCAACCTTCATCTCGCAAAGCCAAAGACCAATGACATGCCTTTGTGTGGAGCACTTCATCGCTTCATTTTCATTTTTGCATCCATTGAGGAGCCTTTCTTTCGGACTCGACAAGGGGGGTGGGGGGTGGGGCGCTGCGGTGAATCTTGGCCCCCAGAGCTGGGTCGAAGATACATGCACCTTATTTAGATACTCATTGGGTATCTTGTATCTGTGTCGCGATACGTCTCGCAAGACGTGTATCAGTATCGGTATTTCCGATACATTGAAGAATGTATCCTGTATCTTAAGATACAAGATACTGCGATCGCCACACCACCGTGCGAAACAATATACGTTGGCTGAAAGCCGCTTATCAAGCTGATACTGCTGCCACTAAGTCACCAGAATAAAACTAAAGGACATTATTTTATCTTTCCACCAGAGTTTTTCAGCGAGGATAGGCGATGAGCTGTGAGCGTCCCTACTGCTGGAGCAGAGTCCCATGGTGGCGCTCGTGTAGTCTCGATAGACAAGAGCGCAAACGTACGCCCAGCCGACGTTTTGTTTTATCGCTTTTTCTTTTTAGTTGTGTCAGTGCCGTGACACATGCCACCCTATACTAAGTCAGTGTATGGGGCAGATCTTGCGCCCCCCCCCCCTCTTAGGTGATTAGGGGGAGCGGCCGCCCCCCTGCCCCCCCCCCCCTTGTCACGCACGCCTTTGTTATTAGCTCTTGGGGGTGCTGCCTGTATCGTGTTTCTCTGATTATTCGCTGTGTTTGATAAGGAACCGCTTTGACTTAGATATATTTGTTTTGCTTATTTAGGCTTCCGTAAATTCTTTTACTATTACTAATCACAAGGTAATCGGAGCCATAAGTGGCATTAGTCTGAATAGCGGCTGTGTCCTGTGGCGCTCTGTGCCACTGTACAATACGTCTGAATCGTTTCTGGGCGGCGCATGTTGTTGGTGACGTGCACCTGTCCGATGATCCGTTATTGCGAAAACCGTAATACGTTTACGGTCAAAGTAGAACTCCACATGTAGTGATATTTGCACCATCGTGCGGAGGCTTCTTACTGAAGGCCCCGCCACGGTGGTCTAGTGGTTATGGCGCTCGACTGCTGACCCGAAGGTCGCGGGATCGAATCCCGGCCGCGGCGGCTGCATTTTCGATGGAGGCGAAAATGTTTGAGGCCCGTGTACTTAGATTTAGGTGCACGTTAAAAGAACCCCATGAGGTCGAAATTTCCGGAGCCCTCCACTACGGCGTCTCTCATAATCATAGCGTGGTTTTGGGACGTTAAACCCCAGATATTATTATTCTTACTGAAGTTCTTATGATTACATGGCAACCCGCTAGCATGGTCGGCAAGCTGCAGAGCCGCGACCCCAACAATTACAAAAGTGACAAGCAAAAACCTCTGTCATCGAAGAGTATAAAGTGCTGTCATGTTAAGCAGCTGAAGCAACGCCAATAAGTTGTTTCGGAATGAAACTAACATACCTTGAGCAAGAAGTGCAAAACTTTTGAGATACTAACCCAAATTCATTCAAATGAAACAAAATTGGTCGCAGTTAATACATTTTTAAGCGAACATTTTCGTGCATAGGCATTTAGTGCTACATTATACATATAGATATATAATGGCAAATTTGCGAATGTATCGAAGCATCTTAAGATACAATTGGAATGTATCTTATCGGATACAATCAGTGTTGCAGTATATCTAATCTGTATCTCAAATACTTCTAGCCTGAGTATCTTGCATCGTATCGCGATACAATTTCAAAGTATCTTTACCCAGCCCTGGCCCCCACTAATGGAGAACCATGTGCACGCCTATGGGTCAGATTATTTTTTTAAACTCCAGCTATCACGCACCTAGTCACTACTATATACGCATATATCGTCGGCACGGCGCGTGAAACCCCGGAACTTGCATTATTTCGATCCCTTCACTTTGCGTTTCACACAAGCGCTGTGATGATCATTGAACATGTTGTTACATCACCGCAGCAGTGTTGAATGAAGCCATTGTTCTGCAAGTCATAATATAATAATAATAATAATAATAATAATAATAATAATAATAATAATAATAATAATAATAATAATAATAATAATAATAATAATAATAATAATAATAATCAATCAATCAAACGTTTATTTAATGTGCCCAGGAACAACCGTAAGGTCTTTGTACTGGCACACGAAAAAAAAAACAAAAAAAAAACAAAGGAAACATTCATAATAAAATATCAGGGATAAAAAAACGTTACAAAATTGCACATATACAACTATGCGCAGGCAGAAAAAAAAATATCAACAGTGTACAAGGCTATGTAAGTACAGTGCAAAGCTCGGAGCAGAACAACGACTGGGAGCTGTGAAAAACATCGAGCTCCAAAAAGTAAGCATTGTAAAGACGTTGTATCCTGCCAATGGTCGAATGTTCACAGAGGCAGGCGGTTACATGAAAAGGTCTATTCTCTCTGGTCAGCTTACGTGGAATTCGGAAATTAAGACAGTTGAGCAGTACAGGGCAGGATATGATACCATGCACAAGCTTGTAAAGAAATAACAGATCAGCGCGATTTCGTCGGCAGCAAAGTGATGGCAATGATAATAATCCAGCAGCGTTAGAACGAGATCCAGAGTCATTTCTAGCGAAACGATGGTTGTAAATGCTTAGGAATTTTTTCTGGACTCGCTCAATAGCGTTGCTGCTGGAATTAGGAATGCCATTCCAGATCACAGATGCATAATAATAATAATAATAATAATAATAATAATAATAATAATAATAATAATAATAATAATAATAATAATAATAATAATAATAATAATATCTGGGGTTTAACGTCCCAACACTACGATATGGTTATGAGAGACGCCGTAGTGGAGGGCTCTGGAAATTTCGACCACCTGGCGTTCTTTAACGTGCACCTAAATATAAGTACACGGGCCTCAGACATTTTCGCCTCCATCGAAAATGCAGCCGCCGCGGCCGGGATTCGATCTCGCGACCTTCGGGCCAGCAGTCTATAGCAGTCTAAGTAGGATAAGTAGGATAGCAGGGAGCCAGCTAGGGGCGTAGCCAGGATTTTTTTTCGGGGGCGGGGGGTTTCAACCACTCTTGACGTGTATGTTCATGCGTCTGTTTGTATATGCGCACGTAGATATACACATGCAAAATTTAAACATTTCGAAGAAAAAGTTAACTTCCCCCTTGAGAGAAAGAAAGGGAAGAAAAACAGAAAGAAAGACGAAGCGAGAAATAGAGAGAAATAGAAAGAAATTTATATAGGCAAAAATAAAGAAATATAAAAAGCAGAAAGAAATGTATATAGATAGAAAAAAAGAAATATAAATAAACAAAGCCAGAAAGACAGAAAAAATAGAGAGGAGAGAAAAAGAAATAGATATGAAGAAAGGAACAGAAAAATAAAGAGAAACAAGGAATGGAGCCCAGCTGCGCTCTTACTTCAGGCTTGGCACCACTAGCACGAAGCTGCCTTAATTTTTTGTTCTTAATGATCCAGGCGCACACGCGTTAGCATTCCAACCTTAGGCCATGTTGATATACTCACCGACAATGGTGCATGCACGGCAGCACTGCAGCAGTCCCTCTAGCGGCCGCGCCAGTATCTCTCTCTTCAAGCAGGGCCTCTTGAAGCACTGCAGGCAGCCGTAGACTCGGTCATTCTCCAGCAGTCGTATGCCGTAGTACACTGAGTAGAACTGGTTGCTCTCCGCAGCATTCAACGCCAGCGACACGGTGAACAAGGCTACCGGGAACGACGACAGCGCCATGCTTGCGTAGCACCTAGAGTGAAGCACACAGAGGTGCATGCAGCGATCACTCTTGGTGCTTGATGATCGCAGGAGTCCCTCGTTAAAGTGAGCTAGAATACCCTCGTAGTTACCTCCTGCAGTAGCGTAGCCAGAAATTGTTTTCAGGGGGCGGGGGCTTAAAGCATACTTTTTATATGTTCGTGCGTGCGTTTGTATCTGTGCGTGTATATCTCATCATCATCAGCCAGTCTACGCCCGCTGCAGGGCAAAGGCCTCTCCCATGTTCCGCCAATCAACCCGGTCCTGTGCTTTCTGCTGCCACGTTATACCTGCAAACTTCTTAATCTCATCTACCCTCCTAATTTTTTGTCTCCCCCTCACGCGTTTGCCATCTCTTGGATGGCAAACGCGGCCCCTATCCATTTCTTCTTCTTGATTTCAACTATGATATCCTTAACCCCTGTTTGTTCCCTGACCCACTCTGCTCTCTTCCTGTCTCTTAAGGTTACAGCTATCATTTTCCTTTCCATCGCTCGCTGCGTCGTCATCAATTTAAGTTGAACCCTCTTTGTAAGTCTCCAGGTTTCTGCTCCGTAGGTAAGTACCGGTAAGATGCAGCTGTTATATACCTTCCTCTTGAGGGATAGTGGTAGACTACCATTCATGATTTGATAATGCTTGTCGAATGAGCCCCATCCCATCCTTATTCTTCTAGTTATTTCCCTTTCATGGTTCGGCTCCGCGGTTACCACATGTCCTAGGTAGACGTACTCCTTTACAGCTTCCAGTGTCTCGCCACCTATCGCAAAGCGCTGTTCTCTGCCAAGATTGTTCCACATTACTTTAGTTTTATGCATATTAATTTTCAGACCTACTCTTCTACTTTCCGTATCCATGCGCGGTATACAACCAACCCCTTACATAGCCTTCATAGATTACGAGAAGGCATTTGATTCGGTGGAGACATCAGCAGTCATGCAGGCACTGTGGAATCAGGGCATCGACGAAGCCTATATAAACATAATGGAAGAAATCTACAGCGGATTCACAGCCACTATAGTCCTCCATAAAGAAAGCGACAGAATCCCAATAAAGAAGGGCGTACGGCAGGGATACACGATATCTCTCCAATGCTATTCACCACGTGTTTACAGGAGGTTTTCAGGGCCCTGGATTGGGAAGAATTAGGGATAAGAGTTAATGGAGAGTATCTCAGTAACCTGCGATTCGCTGATGACATTGCATTGATGAGTAACGAGGGAGACGAATTTCAGCGTGTATATCTACACATGCAAAACTGAAAAATTTGAAGGCGGGGTGGAGGGTTGAACATCCCAACCACCCACCGCCCCCCTAGCTACGAGTGACTCGCATAATCCCAGAGCGATCAATGATCGACTCGAAATATTCCTTCACTCCACAAGCGAACTGTGAGGCATCATGTCCTTCTATGCGGATATATAAATATTCTTCGTTTGTTCGCTCCCTCTTTTCCTTTTCTTTACTCCTTTCCTCCCTTGTTGATCGATTACCGCCGTCAAGATGTCAGCTGCTCAATCTGAGACCATTGCAGTACGGCTATCAGTAAAAAAAATTTATTTTCGCCTCTCCTTGTGTATGTATTTCCTCACATAAACAACCAGTTGCCACTTTCAATGCCATGCACTTCACTGACTTTCAATGCTATGCTATGTACCGACTTTATGCAGGGAACAGAACTGCGCGCTCATCGCGTGTGACGTGTTTCGATGTCCTAGGGCGAGCTAACAACGCAATAAAAAAGTCATAGTGAGGTGTTGAGAGGGAGCATGTTATAGAATACAGCAGTTAATGTTGGTATAGTTAATGAGCCGCAGAAATCAGGTTCTATATCTCGCGGAGCTGGTCTTTATTCAATAACGGCCCATTAAACGAGAACGGGGGAAAATTCAAAACCCGGTGTTCGAGATACGGCTTTAGCCCTAGGAAATAAATTCTAGGCCATCAACCACAACGCAAGCATTGACGTATTCTCAGAAACGCACGAAGATACGAAGCATACAAAATTATGAAATCGAGAGAAAGCGAACTTAACTGAACAGGATTTTGATGCGCATAAGGGTGGTGTAAGGGTGGCGAATAAGGGTGTCGCATAAGGGGCTCTCGCATACATGATTATTCTGTGAGTGCGCGAGCATGGCTAAGTTGGTTGCAATTTATTTTGATTGTCACTGCGTGCTCAGAATTAAAGAAATATAAATATGCAGGAACAAACTAAAAGTGCTCCTTAAAACCTTTTAGTCTAACACTAATTTTGTACAGTCCCTTGCCCTGCAAGCACCATTAAATATTCCGTTGTTGACATAACCTTGGAGCGAAGACAGAGCTTTAATAGTAACCTTCGCATTTACGTATTTCAATGCCACAGCTCCCCATTTCCTTTCCTTCTTCAACAGATAAAAGTACGTTCACAAAGGGCACAATACCTGCGACCAGGTTCCGCAGTAGCTTGATGGAGCCCAGGCCAAGCCTACTGTAGTGCTGCCTCTGTAGGTTTATGTGGGCACGTTTTATCGCGAATATCGTGGCGTCATCTCAGTATTCCCCGAGACTCTGTAACGGACAATGTCGGCACGCAAACATTGCATTTGTGCTCTCTGCACCCTCCTACTCACACCCTCGCCGATCGTCCTGCAGTCATTGGGAGTTCTTGGGTTACACCGTACATCCGGTAGCTGCGACACTCTCTCTTGCGTTTTTGCTATTTAGTATTGTTCTCCCCAGGCCAGAACAGGCAGTGCTGCTGACAGTTCGTTTTCTGGTCTTATGTGGAGTTTGCGTTTATGAACGACAAATTGTCCGTACACTGCGAAACTGACCATTCTTTACAACGCACTTTTATAATCATAAGGCACGCCTCACAAAATCTCAATTTTTGGAATATATAACCATCACTTTCTACGCTCAGTAATTTCAGAAGGCGCCCTAAATGAGTTCACGATGGGGCCTTAATAGCCGCTCCTACGGCTTAGGCTATGGCAGTGCAACGTGTTCCGCGCAGGCCTCTAGTTTGTTTTCTTTTATCACGAAAGTGTTTTATGCCGGGGTCCACCGATACTTCAGCGACGTATTTCCATCACGGAAATGACGTCGAAAAGATGCACGTGATCAAATGGCAAACAAAAAAGAAGTTCCATCAATGGGAGTCGAACTCAGCCTCCGACAACAAATGCTGGGCACGCTATCCACTGCGCCTCGGTCACTTTTTTTTTTTTCTCTTTATTGACTGCGCCACGGTCACGCTTCCTGGAGGCTTTACAAACGCGCCCATTCTATCTCACACTTTTCTCTCACAGTGCTCTTGGTCGGCGGGGTGGTGTTACCGTCTGGGGCCTGTAAAGTGAAGTAATGCACTATTAGCTATTTAACTGGACTACTAACACTATTAACACTATTAGCACTATTAACTGGACGATTCTGAAGACTAATCTGGTTGCTTCTAGGTTATTTGCAGGCCTTATCTAGGTGATGAGGGTAGCTTCTAGGTTGCTTCTAGGTAGTTGCTAGGCTTTAGCTAGGTGATGCTAAGTTGTTTCTACGTTGATTCTCAGCGCGGAGAAGTACGAGTTAAACCACAGACAGTCACAGACAGGACACGGATGTCCAAACTCCAGAGACAGAAACTCGCGCTGAAACCAAGCGTTCACACCTCTCATAGATCTGCGGGCAGGTCGTCGTTGGCGTAGGCCTTCCATCGCTTCGGGATCTTTTTCGCAGCAGCCGTTGCCTTCCCCGTTCCCTAGTGTGGGGCTAACTGTTGCCTTCTTCCTTTTTAGTGGACCAGTGGTGAGTAGCGGGATTTATGCGATTTTTGTGGCACATACCCGTTTATCATGGTGGTAGTTTTCTGATAGGCCAAACAAATTTCTGTGGCACGTACGCATTTGTTGGGCTAACTGTTGTCTTCTTCATTTTTAGTGAACCAGTAGTGAGTAGTGGTGTTTACCAAATTTCCGTGACATCTGCCTGGTCGGCCACACAGGGCAGACTATACTCTGTTCCAGAAGTTCCGTGCAGCACTGTGGAAAGGTCGTGTAGCCTTGGCTCTGCTGCGCGGAACTTCTGAAACAGAGTCTGGAACAGAGTACTCTGTTTCAGAAGTTCCGTGCAGCACTGTGGAAGGGTCGTGTAGCCTTGGCTCTGCTGCACGGAACTTCTGGAACAGAGTATACACAGGATAGGTCGCACAAGTTACGGCTTCGCTGTTGAAAACATGGAGGACGCTTGAGCTTCGCCTTTATGAGCACAACGCGATAGTGTAACCGGGCCCCATTGGCATCGATTTCTCAATCGCTAGCCTGGCTTCCCTTCTCGGCGGACACCTCAACCGTGTCACAAGGATAGGAACGTCTGTGCGCGTAACATTGGCCGTTTCAAACTATCCTAGAATGCCCACTGCAACTGCAGTTGCGAAGTGCCCACTACGCCATTATTCTTCCTTTCGCAAGTTTGCGAAGTACCCACTACACGTCCGTAAGGTGATACACGTGCCTGCGCACCTGCTCCTTTTGTAATGGCTGGGTAGCCTTAAACCACCCATTCGTTGCACAATTCACATGTTTTGACCCCTGCTGCGATTCTACGATTATGTTACGCAATATTGCGTGCGTTCAGGAGACTATTACCACTACACAATATTCTTATAGCGATTTTTTATGTCGCACTGCTGCGTGGTAGAACACCTGCTTGCTACACAGGACGCCTGAGTTCGATTCTCACTCGAACCGAAGATATTTTATTTAATAAATGCGAAGCATTTCTTAGCGAACCTTCGCCACTTTGAGCGTTGCTATCTATCTATCTATCTATCTATCTATCTATCTATCTATCTATCTATCCGGCCGCCTACGTCTGGGTGCTCTCATGTTCGCCTCTTTAACCAATTGGTGTAGACCAAAATTGGCATGGGAGGGTAAGAGGATTTGACGAATAGGACTGCCTGGTCATGACATGAATAACGTGAAAATCCTGTCGCGTACGTCGTCAAACCCTTTCCTCCAGACACGTGATGTGGCACATACCCATTTACCACGGGCGGCGGTGTGCGGGTATGCGCCACATGTGATTGACAGTTTATATCTACCCAGGAACGGCGAGAACAGACATCGGCAATGTAAGTGCGAGAGCGTTAAGAAAAACCGACCGACATCGGCAGCGTTGCCCCGACGAATGGCAGAATCAAAATTACGATGCTAGCAGGAATCGAACCCAAGTATTTTGCGTTGCAATCAGGTATTCTACCACAGAGCTACGCCAGGTCTGTAAACTGGTGGGAATGGCAAGCTGGTTGTAAACTGGTTTGGAAAAACAGCTTGTGCAGGCGTATTGTCGGTGCAACGTCAATTGTGGTTTTGGTGCTGGCTATCTAATTTTATAACAAAGCAATAAACGCTACATATGCACTCCTACGATACAGGCGTCTTGTCAGGTTTGCGCCTGTGGTTCCAGTGCTGGCTCGGCTTTTATAGCAGTCTAATAAAGATTACATTTGTATTTCTATGATTCAGCAGGCTATATTCATGCGTTGCTTGACCCCGGAGGAATAGGCTAACGAATGCTACGTATGATATTCACATTATCACACCGTAGCATGCACTTCGTTTTGATAAAACTGATGTCTGTGCTATAACGTGAGGGCTGACGTTACGTCGCATCATACGTAACCCTTTAAACGCCAGCGATGTCGGCGTGCCTGGTAAGCCCACGATGTGTACACAGCTACTACACTTACAAGAACACGTCGATCCGCCTCGTAACGCCTGGCTCAAAGCCATAATATACAGCACAGAAGTACTTGCTGACTGCTTCGCATGAATCCGATTCCCACAACGCGTGGGATCTGCGGAATTTTTTGCATCTATCTCGATTTTTCGCTCCCAACCAACGACGCCAACACCAACACGGACGTCGACACCACAGTTCCTGCGAAACGAGCTATCGCATTAAAAAAAAGTCACAGTTTCGCCGCAACGGCGAAGCAATGATTGTCGATAGCAATAAATTGTAATGTAACGCGAAGAACGGAAAACAGCTCGAAATTGCCAGCGCGTCGCTCGAGCCAAAAGGACGCACGAAAAGAACGCACACAGGACGAGCGCGAACGAATGCGTCACAGCTCGACACTTGAAGCGCACTGCTCAACCATAAAGCAGGACGCACGAAACAAACGAACAGGTACACACAAGACAAGCGCGAACTAATTGTCACAGTTGTTACTTATTTCTGTTTGAACAGCGCGCTCCTTTCGCAAACGCGGCCGCTACAGCGAGCGTAAGCGAGCGAAGCAAAGCACCCCACCGGCCGCCCCTTCTTTCCTTGAGATAAGCGCACGAAAGCGACGACGCCCTGTAGAGCGAACAGCAACGGCGTTCGCAGGGGCGGGGCGACGATCTTTAAAGCGCGCAACACGCGCGCACGTCGCGTCATCTATGTGGCCACTAAGAAAGCATGCTGAATTGCAGGGTGTATATAAATAGCTCGCCGTTAGCAGGCTGAGAGACGGTGCTGTCGTGGCCTAACGTCTAACGCGGCGGGCTGCAAAACGAGAGGTCGCCCGTTCGATTCCGCGCTTCGGAAAGAATTTCTTAATTATTTTTCTTTGTGGCCTTTCTATATATATATACATACTTATACATATACGGTGAATGACGGCGACGGGGACGGACATTTTCCAGCCGAGACTGTCCATATAATTGCTATTGCAATAAAACTGGCTATATATCTGGACTCCTCCCCGTTTGAAAGGGGATATTCAAAAATAATCATCGGGATCATCACAGGCGGAACACAGAATGTTCCCAAAATTTCTTTTTTTCGAAAGAGAAGTCACAACCACGAAACACCAAAAGTTTATTTGAAGAAGACATATACGCAACAAAATCTGGAGAGAGTGAAAAACGTATACACTGGTGAAGTAAGAAACTTAAAGAAAAAATAAAGCAAGCAGTTCTCGTAGCTGCTTCACGATGTCCGACGCATCCAATTCGGTGAGAGCCGACGGACGCATCGGGGAGCACTCGCGAATTCGTGGTAATTCTCATCCACAGGCTTGATGCTGTGCGACGGCGATTGAGCATCGCAGATGTCGCTCACCGTTGTGGTCGGGGTTGCCTGGATCTCTTCTGTCGCGTTGCTGGGGACGTCGCGCCGACGTCCACCTCCGACAGTTTCTCGTGGCTTCATGAGAAGAGCGAGAAGTTCTGAGAGGTTCGCCTTTAGGTTGCATGGCAAGCAACTCTGAGCACTGCTTCTCGAGCCGAAGGACAGCTGGGCCTTGAACCTTCTCGTCCTGGCGCGCGGGGAAGCAGCGACGGTTGACATGACCCGAAAGGAGTCAGGTGCTCTGGAAGAGTAGACGGTGCTTGAGGGGCACCGGTTCTGACTGCCAGGTTCCGACTGCGGACGTAGAATGATCTCAAAGCGAGCAGAACGAGCAACCCAGGGATCCAGTCAACAAGCCACGTGATGTTGAGCCACGAGCTTGCTTGCTCGTTCCTTTACACAATGACACTTACCCGCTACGGTGGATTGGCCAGGAAGGTGGCGGTTCAAGGCGGGAGGAGAATGTCAACTTAACGAAGCAAGTAAGTAAAGTAGTATTACTTCACAATGGGAGAGTTTTTGAGGAACTGAGTGTTTCCTTTTAATATTGTTACCATGTGAAATGCTTAAGTGGAAATAAATATTGAGAATTGATGACTGACAACTGGCTGGTTTTTGAAGTTTGCAGAAAAGGTCTCGGAGGACGCTTGAGGTCTGCCTCAAGGGTAGATAGGCGACAGAGTAATCGGGCGCCGTTGGCATCGCCTGCTTTGTCGGTGGCCTCGCTTCGGCTCTATGTGGATACATCCACCATGCCGCGAGGAAAGGAACGTCTGTGCGCGTAGCACTGACTACGGTACGGTACGAAGAACTTTATTTAAAGATCCGGAGAAGTGCCACCCCTTAGGGTGACACCGCGGGCCGCTCCCACGTGGGGACAGTTAGACCTAGCCTAACCGCCGCATCGCAGGCTCTCTGGACAGCCCAAAGTTGTTGCTGATATTCCGAGCTCTTGAGGGCCGAGCTCCATTTCTGCTCTGTGAGGTCCTTATCCCCACGTAACGAGGGGCACCGCCAAAGCATGTGCTCTAAATCGCACGTTCCCCCGCAGCCAGGGCATTGCGAGCTGAAGTCACTTGGGAATAGACAGTGCATCAAAGCAAGATTCGGATAAGAATTAGTTTGAAGCATCCTAAGGGTCATCGCCTGTGGTCTCGTGAGCTTTTTGTGTGGTGGAGGAAATACTCTTCTTTCCAGATAAAAATGCTTCGTGAATTCATTAAATGTGAATAAAGTGTCTCGGAACTCTTGAACCCTGCTCTGTGATAAGGCTTCTCCTCCCACGCGGAGAGTTAGTACGCGCGCTTGGGAGTGGGCGATGTCATTGAGGTTGGTGAGGGAGTCCAAAGTTTGACCTAGGTGTGCCGGGAACCAAATGATTGTGTGCATAGTTATGGTCCGGTTCTTAAGAACGTCATGTGCCTCTTTCGCTATGGAGCCCGAGGCAAACGCCCTGACTGCCGATCTAGAATCCGAGTAGATTTGCGTCCTGTTATCATCCAAGAGTGCCAAAGCAATAGCAACCTGCTCCGCTTTAGAAGAAGTGGTCCCAGTCAGGGAGGCCGACGAGATTATTTCACCTCTGTTATCTATTGCGACCACGGCATAGTGAGATGAGCGACCATATTGTGCCGCATCTACGAAGCAGACCGATTGAGGATCATCCTTGATCTTCTTCAGGATCGCAATCGCTCTTGCTCTACGCCTTCCCTCATTGTGCTGCGGATGCATATTGCGAGGGATCGGTGCGACAAGAATATTTTCTCTTTGCTCCTCGATGATTGGATGCTTCTCTCCTCTGCCAGCACTGGATTGAGGCCCAGAATGGCTAAGATTCTTCTCCCTGCCAAAGAGCAGGATAGTCGAGCAAGCTGCGCTGATTCTTGTGCTTCGATGATTTCATCCAGCGTATTGTGCACACCTAATTGAGAAAGGCGTTCTGTGCTAGCCGTCATCGGAATGCCTAGCACCCTTTTGATGCTTTTCCGAATGAGGGTGTTAAGCTTCTTTTTCTCGAAGTTGTGCCAGGTGTGCATGGCCGCTACGTAGATGATGTGGCTCATGAGAAAGGCATGGAAATCCGGAGTAAATTGTCTTCTTTCAGGCCTCCTCTTCTATTAGACACCCTACTAATGAGTCTGATGACCATTTCCGTTTTCTTTGTAATCCTATCTAACGTAAGCCTATTGGATCCATTGGATTCGATAACCATGCCCAACATGCGTATGGACTCGACTCTAGGAATGAGGTTTCCATCATGTGTGGTTAGCCTGATATCGACATCTGCGAGTGGCTTCCATCCCCTGGGCTTGGGACCGCGTCTGATTGGTCTATAAAGGAGTAACTCGGACTTACTGGGGGAACATTTTAGTCCGTGTTTTCCAGGTATGATTCAACCTCATTGACTGCCGATTGGAGACTCGCCTCAACATCTCCTTCACATCCCTTGGTGCACCACATAGTTATGTCATCTGCATAGATTGTGTGACTAACACCGTCTATAGCAGAGAGCTTTTCCGAGAGACCTCTCATTGCTATGTTAAACAATAGCGGTGAAACGACCGCTCCCTGCGGTGTTCCTCTAGGGCCAAGCTCGAAAGCCTCTGTTGTTAGGTCTCCAATTTTAAGTGTCGCTTTCCGCCCCTTGAGAAAGGAGCTGATGTAACCGTGAAAGGATGCGCCCAAATTGAGATCCGATATGGCATTCAGAATGTGTGCGTGAGACACGTTGTCAAAAGCTTTTTCCAAATCTAAACCCAGAATAGCCCGGACGTCTCTGGTTGGATTGTCGATTATTTGACACTTGATGAGCTTCATCGCATCCTGCGTCGACAAAGCCGGACGGAAGCCAACCATGTTGTATGGAAATAAATTGCTCTTCTCGACATGGTCCGAAATGCGTTTGTGAATGACGTGCTCTGCAACCTTCCCCACGCATGACGTGAGGGAGATGGGTCGAAGGTTTGCGAGGCCTGGGGGTTTTCCCGGCTTCGGAATGAGTATCACCGATGCGGACTTCCAGGTCTCTGGAACCAAGCCCTGCTTCCAGACCCGATTTATCTCTTCAGTGAGATACTCGATGGAATCGTCATCCAGGTTCCTGAGAGCCCTGTTGGAAATTCCGTCCGGACCAGAGGCAGACCTTCCATTTAGGCTATGTAATACTGCCCTGACTTCGCTGGTGCTGAATGGCTCGTCAAGTGTTGGATTCGGCTCGCCCTTGTACGTAGGATAGTCTGTCGGACGCACGCTACCAACCGGAAGATATCTGTTTGCCAACTTATCCGCAATGACGCCCATGGGTTCCGACCGCTTCGCTTCATGAAGGACCTTTTCTATCGCGTGCCTCTGATTAGACTTAGAATTCGTGTCATCTAGGAGGTGTTTTAGCAAGTTCCATTTTCCTCCGACTCTCATCTGACCATCCACAGAGTTACAGAGTTCGTCCCATTGCTGCTTAGCTAGTACCTGACAATGCTCTTCAATGGTCCCGTTCAGTTCTGAAATCTTTTTTCGGAGCTTCGATTGAGCCTCTGCCCTTTCCATCGGTCGAGGAGTGACTTTTAGCCTCCAGAAGATGCGCCAACCGGCTGTCCATCCTGTCGACTTCGAGGTCGGTCTGGATTGACTTCGTGGCTGCCTTGACGTCCTCTTTTAATTGTTCAGACCATCGGTCCAAATCAGGAGGTGAGTGTTGGGACTGCCCACGCTTTTCTCGGAGTGTTCGAAACAGGTGACGGTAAGGTGTGACGGTAAAGCTTCTCAGTCTTTTCGTCTCCACAACATGCTAGTGACTAAGATATGGTGATCGCTGCCAAGATCTGTCAATAAGTTTGACCAGGTCATCGAATCGACATTTTTGACAAATGTAAGATCCGGCACAGAGTCTCTAGAGCACGAATTGCCAATTCTAGTTGGGAAAGCAGGATCAGTGATTAAAGTGAGGTTATGATTGGCTGCACTTTGCCATAGGTCGATGCCTTTGTGGGTATTCTGCGGATATCCCCACGCCCGATGCGGCGCATTGAAGTCCCCAGCTATGATTAGAGGGGAATTCCTTGCTTTACTAGCCGCTCTGGCAATGATCGCTGCGAATCTCTGCCTGAGATCCGAAGGCGTACTGTATATATTGAGTACGAAAATGCTGTCCTTGTTTAGATTACCGGGTATAATTTCTATTAGGGAGTACTCTACTTTCCTTACGGGATCGTTAATGCTGTGAGAGATAAAAGTGCTTCTATTGGTTACAAGGGTGCTGATGCCCCTTTTCTCTTTATCGTGAATCGTGTACGCCTTGTAGCCGGTAGTGAGACCGAGTCTGTGAGCGTTTCTTGTAGAAGAATGACATGCGGTTTTCCTGATGCGAGCGGATGAACTGCTGAAGGACATTCCTCTTGCGCTGGAATCCCCTACAGTTCCACTGCCAAATTCTAATCGGCTTGTGGTTTGCTGCCATGATTATGGTTGAAGGCTAGCTGGTCGTAGAAGGTGCCGCGAGATGCAGCCGCTGTCTGTTCGGCCGAGGCGGAACTAGTCTTTTTCCTTTAGTAGGATCTGGGTTTGACTCATAGAGAATACATGCTTCTCAAGCTCGTCATGTCGGAGACTCAGTGAACTGAAACCTTCCACGAGGCCATCAAGCGTAGCCTTGATTGCTCCAACCGTGATGCTGAGTGACTCAATGGCGTCTTTGATTTCCGATTTGGCCTTCATAGCTGAGCTGCTACACGCTGAATCTACAATGGCTCGCTTTTTGGCGGGGCGTTCGCTAGATGCTTCTTCAACTGGGACTTCCATGGGAGCCTCATCCTCTACGTACTGAAGGGGCGCGGGAGGTTGTACCGGATTATGTTTTGTCGCGTTCCTAAGTTCAGCGATCTCGGCTCTGAGTTGCTGCATCTCTCTTTTCAGCAGTGCATTTTCTTTCTCGAGCTGCGCTACTCTAGTATTGCTATGCTCTGGCGGTGTGCCCCCCGTTACCTTTTTGGTTTGTCCCTTGACTCGATCGGCCCAAGTGGGACCAGTGCCTTGCTCTGCCGGTTCCTGGATGCTGACGCTGAGCTTGCGGGACCGAGAACTGGAACGGCCGATGGACCTGGATCTGCTCCTGGATGGCGATCGTCCATTCGAACGAGAGTCTGGTTTGTAGCCCTTCCGGCCCCGGGAGACGGATCGCCCCTTGTCCTTAGAGGAAGCCCTGCCCGGGCTCGGGCTGTTATCTTCCGCCAGCACCCGGTAGCGGTTGCCTCTGGTCTCCGAACTTCGGGACCTCCTGCTGGTGGCCGACTTGGGTGGGAGAGGTTCTGCTCCAGTGGAGTCGTGGGCTTCTTGGGATTTCTGGTAGCGCCGAGCTCTTCTTCTTTGCCGTACGACGTATGGAACTTGAAATCTTCGCTTGCAATCCCTGCTCGCAGTGAGGTGATTACCCCCGCAAAGCGCACATTTCGGGGAGCAGTTGTGCTGATCGTCCGGGTTGCTGGTGCCACAACCTCGGCATATCCCGTCCTCCGGAGATGGGCAAACATCGGCTCGGTGGCCCAATCTGCCGCATGCATAGCAAATGTCAGTCTGCCTCCGGTATAGCGAGCACTTCACTAGGCTAGGCCCACACTTTACATATTCCGGCACCTTAAGTCCGTCAAAAAGCACTATCACAGAGCTTGTACTCTTTATTCTTCTAGCTCCTATGACAGTAGGGTTCCTGGGTTGGACGATGAGTCTCGTGAGTTCATCTTGGTCGAGGGTAGGATCGATATCTCGAATCACTCCCTTGCTCGTGTTGTTTGGAGCTGCCATGTAGGCATTAACCTCATAAGTCACATTGTCAATGATCAAAGAAGCCACTGTGTTGTAGGCCTTAGCATTCCTCTCAGAAGGTGTACTAGCTACCATGATGTTCTGAATCATATTCGGGCAGATGACATCCTCCTCCACCTCTCCGGATGTTAGTCCTGCCGCCGCAATGAGGGCCTGTGCGATCTTGAAATGGCCAGTCTTCTTGATATCCAGGCCACCCCGTGGACGAACGATGACCCTAAAGTGCTCCGTCGGTAGCCTAGGGAGCCTAGAGGCCGCGGTGAGTCGTTTCCTGACACTGGCCGGAGCCGCTCCCTTGTTTGCGCCCCGTGGAACATTGCAGGGCTGTAATGTCTGGCGTGACGATGTCGATTTTCTCCTTGAAAATGCTGTAATCCATCCCGCACTTTCGCTGATCTCCGCGGGCCCGATATCCTCCCCTTCAACAGTGACTTGCATAGCCGTAGCCATCTTCTAATAGCTGAGAAATGCCGCGAAGGCACCACCGCCAAACCTCCGTCGAGAGGCTAGGCCGGTGTAGCGTTAGGCCTAGCAGCGCGGCGGCGCAGTCAGACCTCTCAAATTCTGGAAAAGGCCACCCACCATAAAAATCAGGCGTCGATGGATTTCGCTTGATGTTAGGCGTCGAATGGACCAGTTCTGTCAGGGATTAAAGGTGACTTGCGGGCCGAAAACATTTAAGAAAACAGAAGCCGATGTGTCGATGTGTGCACTCGTCAGCTTCTTCTTTCATCGGCTTGGCACTGACTGTTTCGAAACTATATCCTAGAACGACATTTGTGAACATACGGCGACAATTGCCACCAGTTAGCCGACATTATCCAGTGCTAGCCAATACGAACTGAGAGCTAGAGAACGTCAACCATTGCAAGGCAACGGTTAGTTATGAACAAGACAAAATTTGCATGTGCTAGCCAATTGTTGCCGAGAGTTACGATTGCAGTCGGTCACTACTGGTCAATACGGCCGACAGAATTTAGCCAACACTACAGCAGACGTCAGCCTGGGCTAGCCAACACTAACTGGAAATTAGCCAACAAAGCCAAGAGCTAGCCAATAGATAAGCCAACTGTAGGCAGCGCACTAGCCGGACAGGAGATTATATTATCCAATGCCACGCAACGTTAGCCACCACTGGCCACCGCAAGCCAATATTAACAAGCACTAGTAATCGTAATAAACTCTAGTCATCATTTAGGCAATATAAGCTGTCCCAGTTAACCAATTATAAGGCGCCATTAGTGAACACTTGACATTAGTTGGCCCACCGGTATTCGACTGTGCGAGTAAATCTGTCATGGCATTGCACGTATCTCACGTGATGCCAGTTACGTCTTTCATGTATATGATACTTACAGCAAACGCGGACTGCACACCATTTTGTTGTTTAGAATTCTTGAATAGAGGGGGGGGGGGGGGGGCTATATAAAGTCAACGTTGCGACAAGCAGACTTTTCTTCGTCATCCTTGACAAAGACCAGCGGCTTGTTGAGACGTTGGTTACATCGCGGCGCCCCTGTTCAGAATTTCTCACCTCTTCAAGCTTCCATTTTCCCCTGACCTCTGTCGTATTTGCGTTTTGTGATTTGTCATTTATGTCCTGCCATACATCATAACGTTATGACATGAATGTCATGACGTTAATGACATTTCATTAATTAACCGATGCATTTCATACCTTATTCATATTGCGGTATATACCGGGTAATTAATCGACATAGACGGCCTGAAGGCCTAATACGTATGTGTCCATACTATTTGCGACATACATGTTACGATACATTACATGCATGTCATGCCATCCGCGACAAAACCCATAATTGAAGTTTTGCATACGCGCGTATTATGTGATGCCGATTTGTAATGAAAAGAACACCAACGCATCATGATGCTATCTTGAATTAACCCATGGGAAGTTAACCCAGCGCCTCCTAGGCATTGGTTAACCCATGGTAAGTGCACCCTTGGGATTGTATATAGATGGATGGATGGATGGATGGATGGAGGATGGGATGGATCCTCCAGGCGCGCGTTAGCGCTATGCGGACCGCTCCCATGTCGGGTAGGGTGCCCCGATTCTCCTCCAACCTCGCCGCTCTGTAGAGCAGCGAGGAAGGAGGAGCATCGATGCCCTAATGTCCGGAGAGAACTCCCGTGCCTCTCCGCCGCGTCGCGGACCTGTTGGATAGCCCATGCCAACGCGAAAATCCCAAATATAGAAAAAGGCAACATAAGCGGGTTCCCCTAAAATGAGAGAATCAGAGAGCGAAACAAATTTGAATAAGACCCAGTAACGTGGATGAAATTAAATGACCACCTGGAGGGCGTGAGTATGTGTATTGTACAAAATGCCGGTCTCGAAATGGAAGAAAATATCAAAAATGTTAGCAACAACGTCACAGCGTGTTTGAATGCTTAGATGGGCAACAAGGACCATTAAAAGGAAAGTTGGAGAAGCAGAGGCTACAAATTGAATGCAAATGATTGAAAAAGCAGACCATGGATATTTACAGAAGCGGCAAAAAAAAAGCGCTTTGCTACTTTAGGCCCTATCTTTCCGTCGGGGGAGAAAAATACCGCATCGAATATTTACAACTCAGTGAGGCATGCGTCTGCTGAAACGTAAGTCTGGAAACTGATCATCTCAAATGTAATGGAATGCCGGGACATTCACGCAAAAAGAAGCGCTAGCAGGCACGAGGCGTTACAGACGCTAACACAACGGCTCGCTGGCTCTCATGGCGGAGGATTCATTGGGGCAGTCTCTCTTTCGTCCTCGTTTGCTCTATCGGTTAGCCGACGATAACGGCGACGTCGCTCAACGCAGGAACAGGGGTCTAAGAGCTGCGCTTTAAAAATGCATGAGATATCATGCTAGAGTGCAATAGATGAAACGCTAACCATTTGTCAAAGCAAAAAGCAGGCTAGGGAACTTCTGGTCACCGACCCGTTTAAAAGGCACGCCAATAAATTTCATCACAATCATCACCAGGAAGGTTGATGACAAGCACTTCTTTCTTAATAATAATAATTCTTGGAATTTTACGCCTCAAAACCCCGATATTATTATGAGGGACGCCGCAGAGAGGCCTCTGGAAAATTTGACCATCTGTTGTTCGTTAACGTGCACATAAATCTAAGTACACGGGTTCCAAAAAGGTGGTACAACAGCAAAATAATCTGAATTAGTTTCAAGAATACGAGCAAGAAAATTGGGTGAACATTAACAGCGTATACATTCGTTAAAATGTGGCGAAATAACAAACCGAAAAAGAAACGAAAGCAAGCAGTTTAGTGGCTTCTTCACGATATCACCACATCCGATTCGGCGAGGACCGAAACACGCTTCGGGGAGTGCTTGCTTCGTGGTCGTCCTCGTCCAAATGCTTGAATCGATGCGATGGCGGCCGAGCTTCGCAGATGTCCACTAGCGTTCTTCCTAGAGTTGCCTCTTCTGTCGCATAGTTAAGAACGTCGCGCTGACGGTCGTTACCGTCAGTATATTGCGGCATCATGGTAACAGAGAAAAGTTCATTGAGGTTAGCCTTAATGTTGCAGGCCATGCCATCGGGACCACTGGTTGTCGAGTCAGAGGATATCTTGGCAGTGAACCTTCTTTTCTTGGAGCACTTAGAATCAGAGGTGGTTGCCATGTCTTGAAAATGGCCAGGCTTTGATGGAATAGGCAAGCTTCGGCAACACTGGTTCTGGCTGCAGCCTGCACTGTTGGAGCTTCACACTCTGTTAATATTTACTTTTCATTTAACCATATACTTACCCTCTCACAGCCATTTATTAGTGCTACACCAGACTTTACAAAAATATAGTCTTCGTCTGCGAAACAGCATCTGAACCAAAAGAAGACAAAAGCGGACAGAACCTTATGAAGTGATGTTCTTGCATTTTTTAAATCTGAATGCCCTACATTTAAAACGATGCGATTCACACGGCATTGAAACCACAGATGGTCTGCCCTTTAACTTTCTGGCACTGACATGACCCCGATGATGCCGATGTTGTGGGTTCGATCCCGGAAACGCAGCCGTATTGCGATGGAGGTAAAATGTAAAAATTATCGTGTTCTTTGAATTAGCTTTTCTGCGCGGTTAAACACGCACTGATAGTTTGACCATGACTAAACTTCTGCTCGTGTTACAGTCAAACCCGACCATTTCGAACTCGGATGCATCGAACTATCCTTTATATCGAAGTATTTTCGAACACGACGGTGCTTTAACGTAAACGCATAGGAAAATCTACGGCTACATGGAACAGAAATAACCGCAACATATAGTATTGAACAATGGGAGGCGTGAAACTCCTCAAGAAACTTGACGAAAGCCAGCAAAAGAACGGAACACAAGAAAGAGGCAGACACAAACACCGCTGGAACTAACAACTGTGACTTTATTGAGGAAGAACATTCAACCAAGAAACCTCACAACGCATGTGCAGCACGTCTGTATCACCTATAACGTCACCCGGTGAAAGAAATTACACAATCATCTTTCTTGCCATCGTTGCAACACACTAAATTCCTTGTCAATGAGGCAAATTGACGGTATACTTATACATCTATCTCTGCTTTTCCTAATGTAGTATGCCTCCACAATTTCCCGTTCTTCTTTGCCCTTTCCTCTTCCCGGATAAGTGACATTACTGAAAGCGGTAGCAGCCGCATTCCGACAGTGACGTGCGAGATTCGCCCCATCATTCGAAACTCAAGAAGAATCCTGATGCTCACGCAATCTAGTATTAATACATCGGCCGGTTTGGCCGATGTATACCTTATCACAGGTCAACGGAATGTTATACACAACACGTGTGCCACATTTCGTGAAACAACGCTCGTGTTTTGTAGTGCACACTACACACTATTAATACTGAATCCACCCACATTTCTGTGACTTCTTTTTATTGCTCTGTTTCCTAAACTCAAGACTTGCATGTAATGGGGCACGATACAAGTTCAGGAAAACAGATGCGAAGAATTCACAGCGTGTACATGGCTAAACAACACAAAAGTTCAATGTAAAGTTTAGAAATTAGAAATGAAAAAATCGAACACATTGAAATGTGTAAGCAATTTGACGTATACACATAGAAGGAGCACGATTTTCATTTGGTGCAATACCGACCAAAGTGCAGAGGAGCCTCTGATGAGAAATAATCATGAAGTTTAAAGAAATGTCAGTGCATGGCAAAAGCATAAAGAAGCGCAAAATACCTAAATGTGAAATTATAATGCAATGATCTACTTATTAGCCGTTGTACTGATACGAAACACAAAACAACCAGTTACATATTTGCTCAGATGTTGCACAAATATACGTGGAATGCTGGACACCTTCACTACATAAACAAAATGGAAAAGATCAGATTTAACAGAGTAAGTAGTACATTGCACTAAAAAGAGCAATACACATTATATGGTACTTGAACACTACCAGCGCCTCCTCTATTTTCTGAGTTTGGGCGAAGGAGCGGAGCTCAATGGAACCGACCGTCGGCGTTAGTTGCGGCTTTTAGCCGCCGGGCGCCGCCACAGTAGTAGACCCACCGTCCCGGACGTAGCTCGCGGAAACGAATGCCGTGGCTGCATTCGAAGCTGCTATATGGTTCAGTTTTCGGCTGTGTTCGCGTTGTTTAAAGTATGATGAAAACTTGTAAACTGGAATCTGAAGCACTTGTCGTTCGGGCAACCAGCCCATTTCGAAGGCATGTGTCTTTCGCGGCTATTTGATCGAGACGCTCGCGCGTCGTCTGCTAGCCCGATACCAGAGAGCGCCCTGCCAGTGATGCGCGGAAAATGGTTTTGTCACCGTTACGTTCGCTTGACTGAGAGTCGGTTTTTGACTGTCTGAAAGTCGATTTTCGAAAGCAGCATTTGCCAAGAGCTAACACTGAAAGCTCGGGCGCTTAAAGTTCCCCGATGGATGCTACGTTACTGGTGTAGCAGACTATACGCAAGCCTCGAGTTCATGCTCTAAATAGCATGAAATGTCACTAGACTGCTTCCAGGGATATACGTGATCGCCCGTTCTCTTCGTAAAGCTTTTGAGAATCACATTTGTTGCCACGGGAGAAAGCAACAGCTGGTGTCAGAAAAGAGGAACTATGCGAAGTAATTCCACCATTTCAGAGCTTAACAGTTAAATCATTGTGGTACAAAAAACAAACAAAAAGCTCACACAATCTCCCGCTAAAGGGGACCATTAGGCGACGCGAAGCAGCGTTTTGGCATGTCGAGCCTGCGTTTCAGAGGGGAAGGAGAGAGGGGAGTGGAGAGGGAAAGTGAGAGGGGAAAGGGGAGGGGTGGGGGAGGGTCTGCGCATGCGCAGTAACGGTGGTCACGCCGCACACCACCCACCACCGGATTGATCCCCGCCATAAGATGCTTCGCATCTAAAACAGCTACATATGCCGCGCGCTTCCTGCAACACTGACCGATGTGTGTGAACAGACGCTGTCGTTTAAGTATAAAGACGTAGTGTCGACTCTCAACTTGAGCCAATGTGAAAGGCGTGAAAAATGGCCCGGCCTGCTGTCCAGTTGCTTGAGCTCATCTTTGTATTAGTCGACGGATTGTTGTAGGCCTGAGTATCTGGCTCCCCAGGTGTCTTTCTTTTCTCTTCCATTTGCCCTTTTCGGTAGTGAGCAAAGTATAGAGGCCGAATGGCTGTCGACCTGGACGCTTTTGTCACATGGGGGCAGCCGTGCTCAGCCTTGTGCACTCATTTATGGTGACACTTTACATAATGATCGCCGGTTGTTTTGGCCGGTAGCGCATGTGGTGTCCATGGCATTCGTCTGGCATTGTGACATTCTTCAGCTTCGAGACCTAATGTCAGCGCTGCATGCGCCATGGCGGCGATTGCGAGTCAGCGTTGCTACTGGTACTACATGCATTCCGTTGACTGTTCGGGACTCAACACAATCACGTTGAGGGATACTAGCCATGCTTGTTCAGTTGTTACCTTGGGCTGCAAACATGAAGGGATAGTCTGCAAGAGTGACGCTACTGCATCCTTCTTAAGCCGCCGCTTCTTATATTCTATGAAATCTTCGCGTCGTAAACAAACGGCTGCCATATTGTAGTGTAGTTTGAAGATGTAATAGGAGACCAATTATCTCGCCTAATTACTGCAAGCCATCTCTACCGAACACAGCGGAAGCTGGAATTTCATGGAACGACAGCCGAACCGTGTATTAAAGGGGTGGTGCCACCACATTTGTGGCTTGCGCGTTTCTTTGCTGTAAGCGTTTTCCTATAGCTCCAGGAAGCATGATACAGGCACCAAGATCCATTATTCTCGTTAAATAATTTAATATCGCCTTTTGATGTGACAACTTTCGGTTCGGTTTCCGGGCGCCGAGGTTGGGCAGTGGACGTAGCAGTGTAGAGGGCTTGGTCATGTGACCACACAAGGCTGAGGGACTTGGCCAGGAAGCGGTCGAAACTCGGCGAGTGATGTAGCAACCGATGCTTTGCCGGTACTATAGTGAACTAGAATCTATGTAGTTCACTAATAGCCGGTACGTACGTTGCTCAGGTGGCGGAGGTCCGGAGGTCACTCACGTCACTACAGCAGATCTGGTGTGACGTCACTACAACTTTCGTTGCCCCTCCTAGAGGTACAGAGCTACGTCAGAGTTGGCGCGCTAGCGGATGGGTCTCGATCGGGATAATGGGCATTTAGCTACACTTTGGAAGTGAATTAAAATATATTCTAAACGTTTGCTGTGTGCGACACTTCGTGTAGAGTGTCCTTGCATACAGAGGAAACCCACAACAGGCTTGTTAGAGCTTCGAAATTTGATGGCACCACCCCTTTAAGGCAAAAGCCTTAGATGCCTCATCAAACGCAAAAATTGACCGTCGGCGGCGTCAGCACGAGTGATGCAAAAAATAATTACTTGATGATGTCATCGTATGACGTCACAGATCATAAAATTTTGTGACATCATCGTGACGTCACATAACGTGACGTCGTCATATTACGTCTTCGCTTGGTCAAAATGGGCCGATCACGGAGGCAGTGCATGCCTCCGCTGATGTGCAGAAAGCTTGCACTGCTTCCGATCCTTGAGGCTGTAAGAAAACCACGTTAGGCGCAGAATATCTCGGAAGGAGGCAGGGAATGTTCAATACATTGACTGGAAGAAAAGGAAGAAGATGGCTTTCGCCTTTCAGTCGTCTTAGATGAATGCATACGGGACCCTGTGAGATTTTTTTCTTTATAATTAAAGGGAAATAAAAAAGACAATCGTGATTTTCTTTCAGTTCATTTGCAGAGTGGAACACAACAGTATGACATTACTAAGGGCATTGGGGCGATTTGCAAGAGAAAATAACGCGCGAATATTATCAAACTCGACTGCAAGTATCGAAACCGGCAGCACGGCCTGACAGACTGCCTGCTGAATACGTACAGCGGGGATGGGAAGACACGCGAACATGCGGCATCTGCATTCTTGCTCTTTCGCATTTCTTTCACGTGGTAATAGCCTGGATGATTGATGAAACGGACGACGTCATCCATGACACAATAAAAGACCATCTAGCATCTTTTTATGCCACCACGGTTAGAGCGTGATGAAAACAGCGCGCCGCTATGTTCGCGTTCTTTCAAAAGTTAACTATGAGTCTCAAGTGCTTTAATTTCACTGCTTCTAAAAACAGCGATATCGAGGCAACTCGTGCTCTTCACTATTCAGCCATAAAAAAAAACAATAACTGTTGTCCATTTGAAACTCGTATATGTGTGGCTGCGAACGCACGCCGCATGCTCACCTTTAGTTTTTCGGAACTTGGAAGAATCTTGCGGAACTCGACCGGTCTTGAAGTATCGGTGCACCGTTGCATGATGTACGAAGGTGCGTTCCGTTAGTCACCACCGCGGCAAGAGAGGACAACACGCAAACACCGCAAAAACTGCACACGCGGCCAAAGCTCGCTTCATGTAACGGAACATCACGAAACTTCATACCAAGGCCGGCGACTAGGACGGGCTCCGGCGGAGCACGGCTACATAACGACCACTCCGATCAGTCCCAAGAGCGAACAATGACCCGCCAACCACAACGGGAGTCATGCAGGTGTCCGCCAAGCATAGCCTGCCTGCACGGCCAGCCTGGGTGCCCGCTCTCAACACTCGCTTCGTGCTACAACGAAACTTCGAGGAATTCAAAACTAGCGTCGCGGCGTGCACGCGGCCTCCGCGGCCGGCGCGGGACGCACGGCTTAGTCGGCATGGAGGTGGGCCCGGCAGGCTGCCATTGGCTGCTTTAATTTGAATATTCATCGGCCCTAGCACCAATCTCGCCTTCAGTTATTGCCCCCTTTAAGCGGCCGCTAAACTAGCAAATTATTGAAGATGGTGTCGGTGACGTAAATCATGACGTAATCTTTGGGACGCCGGAGCGGCAGTCTTTCGGGTATTGGTTTCACCGCAAGGCCGAAGCAATGAATTCGATAGCAACAAATTGTAGTGTTACACGAGGTGAGGCTGGCAGCTAACTGTTTTGTATCTGATCTCGCGTAACTACAAAACGCCGGTGTAAGAACATGCGGCAGCTCCAGGGAGAGGTGCTCTCCGCATAGTCACTTCGTGTTCAGAGCACAGCATGTAGAAGGGTATACGAGCCGCCCGCTGTGATGGCTTTCTAGATAACGCGCGCGTCAGCGATGGAAACTGCGGCCTTATATTCAAAATTCAAAGTGGCTGGTCGCACGAACCCCCCCCCCCTGCACACCACCCCCCACCTCGTGTCTTTTCATGGTCGTTAAAGACGCGCGGGGTGTTCCTGTCTGTTTGACGGCAGACCTCCCGAGCGGGGTGATGTTATTGCATGCACCCTCCGAGCGACGGAAATGGGCCGGCTAGTTTGATCTCTGCTTCGGCCGCGTTCGTCACCCCCGCTCGCGCGCTTTTACCCGCGGTAGAAACATACAATGCGCGGGGGATCGTATAAATTTGGACTTCATACCGGAAGGACATGACGCCGGCGGCAGCGGCGACGGCAACGGCAAAAAACCGTCGACACTGTCCATATAATTGCTATCGCAATAAAGATCAGCCGTCTATGAGCCAACCCGAGGCGACACCGCGCGTGCTCACAAGCTGCTCGAGTGCACATGCAGCACTGTTTGCCTACTGGTGTAAGTTTATGTAAGTTCATTACTTTGTTTACAACGAATCGGCATATTACTCGTTGGTCGGATGTTTTCCTGTCCAGAGATAGGAACAACGGGTTGCGGTTGTATAAGCTCACATGGCAACTGCAACTGGAGGAAAGTGAGGGCAGGGAGGAGTCATGCGAGGGTGAGGAGGACGGCAAGAAGTAGGGGGAGATGGTAAAGCATAGAATAGCCATTGCCATACAGTATGGCAAGGGGTGGAAAAGGGAAGTGGAGGTGCGGAGGACGGAAATGACTAGGGTAGATGGTTAAGCATAGCATAGCAATGTATAGTTTAATAGATCAAGGAGTGGGCGGGGAAGTAAGAGTAAGAAGTAGTGATGTGGAGGTGATGAGGAAGAAAGAAGGAGGGGAGAAAGCAAATCATAGGATCGCCTTGTATAGTATAGTCAGGCAAGGAGGTTGGAACGGGAGGTGAGGGTGAGGAGCAGGGGAGGCTGTGAAGCATAGAATAGTCTTGTATAGTGTAGTAGAGTCATATTCAGCTATTTTGGTGTTGCAGACTTTTTCAATTCTTGATCTAGTACAAGTTGTCATCGAAAGCATATTTTTCTAAATTAGTAGAAGTACCGCAGGATTAATTTTCTGCGCAAAATTTATACGAATAGATAAACACGTATATCACCATATTCAAGACGCAACTGTTATTGTCGTATGCCCCATGATCGTATATTTTCTGGCTTTTGTGCAGCCAGCGTGCGATATATCGTCGTTTGAATATTCGAGCCCCATGGACCCAATGCACCCTTTTTTAATGTGAAGCATACCTTAGCGAACCAAAGGTGCTTTGGCCGTTTCTATCTATCTATCTATCTATCTCTATCTATCTCCTATCATCTATCTATCTATCTATCTATCTATCTATCGATCTATCTATCTATCTATCTATCTATCTATCTATCTATCTATCTATCTATCTATCTATATCCTATCTATCTATCTATCTATCTATCTATCTATCTATCTCTATCTATCTATCTATCTATCTATCTATCTATCTGCTTACGAATTTGTGCTCTCCTGGTCGTCCCTTAACTTGCTCTGTACCAAATTTGCCATAGGAGGACAGTAGTGTATAGGCAGGTAGCTCACGTCTCACGACATGAATAACATTAAATCTCTGTCGCGCACATCATGAAACCATTTCGCCCAGTCCCGTGGGGGCACTACCAGCGTATCATTGCCCTTACCTGCGGGTGTCCGCCAAAGGTAAAAATCAAGAGCAAGGAAGATAGACATGAAAGTTTTATAAGACAATAATATTTGGCGAACGCCTTAGATGCCTTATATAGAGCAAAATTTACTGTCGGCCGTCAACAAGATTGATGCGAAAAGTCATCACGTGATGGCATCAACGTATGACATGATCATCGCCAAAATTGTGTGAAGTTACATATTGACGTCGTCACGTCACGTAGTCGCATGGTCAAAGTTGGGTCGATCGCGGAGGCAGAGCACAAGCAGGTGTGGTGCAGAACTATTTTGGAAAGGGCATAAGGAAACTTGTGCACAATGTAAGCTTGCGCGAATGCATAGGGAAAGTTCTTTTCTGGGGTTTTATGTGCTAAAACTACCGTATGATTATGAGGCAGTTCATAATGGTGGACTCCGGAATAATTTCGACTACCTGGGGCTGTTTAACTTGCAATTAAACTAAGCGAACAGGTTTCGCTTGATTTTGCCCGCATCGAAATGCAGTTGACCACACCCAGGAATAGAACCCACGCCGTCCAGCTTAGCAGCGTGACACCTTACGTACTCAGCTACCACGGCGGGTAATTTTATACTGCTCTTTGCATGGGTAGAACGAAAGGGACGTGGTGCTTGGAATAGCAGGTTATTTTAGTTTAGAAGACAAACGCGCTGACAAAGGTGCCTGCAAATGCACTGGACCCTCAGCCAGCTAATACTGGTACAGATAGTTAGCCCACGATATGCACAAAACTACACAATGGACACGAAGACGCCCATCCATATCGTGAGTCTTGGCGGCGAGGCGGCTGCAGTGGCGTTTGAAGCACAACAGTGAACCCGATGCAAGTCGTGTGTACTCCACATTGAAAGGCCATGTTTTCCATGCCAGACAAGGTACAACAATGCTGCATGTTCCGGCGTCCTGAGCAGTAGGAAGACATAGGCTGCGTCTCACAAAATCCTCAAGCAACCGTGTTCGACAGGCTGTGTGCGCGAACGCGTTATCTCTTTCTGTCAGGCCTCTCGGCGAATGACGCCGTAAAAAAAGAAAGAAAGAACGTGACTTGGTTCGTATTTTTATTCATGCTGCAACATAACGCGCATTGAGCGTTGTGCGAACTTCGACTCCTTGAAAATGCTGCTAGTAGATCGAAAGTCAAGAATACCTGCAATGCGACCAGTTGCTGTAAGGTATGCTAAGCTTCATTCACAGCCACGCTGGCTAGAACGCTATGTTCGATCCAGCGCGGCCGTACCCCATCAAACGCCATTCTTACATAGTGTACCCAGCTTCAAGCTGTGTGCACGTAGTAGTGCTCAACGTTTACGGCAAAGGTCAACGCGCGCAACCATGCACCCAGGAACGACGCCAAAAATGCGCACAGCGACGCCGCGGCCTCACTTGTATGATAGTGGCCTTACCCAGGCCATCGGGAGGTCCTGCGTGCAGATCACAGAGGCCACGTTACTCCTGGGACCTATAGATACTTCTGACGGCATGGCGCTAAAGCAGTGAAAACACTTACATCTCTCTTACGACTCATCGTAGTTGAGTGAAACGCATCACGGTACGTTTAAACTAAAACTGTTGTAGCGCCCTTGACTTTCAGCGCACGCAACGATTGTGCACAGCGTACGCAAATTCTGCGTGCGCCCAACTAAGTGTCTAGTTTTCCATTTTTGCGTCTTAGTACAACGCGAGCGCAAGAGCATAAGAGTGGCTTGGGTTCTGCGCATGCGCCCTGGCGGCTCGTAAACTCCTTGGGTCCTCTAGCACCTTAGATCTCCGATTCTGAAGCTCTCTGTTGTTTCACCGGAGTAAGATGTGCGCCTTAGACTTGCACTTTGATAGATAATTTGCGTTGAAGCTATAGACCACGCGAAGGTAACTTTGCTCGCTGCAGCGGCTACGCTTGCGAAAGGAGAGCTGCTAGCTACAAGAGACAAAGTAGGGGCTAGTGGAAGTTCTTCCTGCAACATAGCACTCTCTTGCACGCATTCATTTCTTCGTCCTTGTGGCGAAGCTCTGACTTGTGTTTTGACTACCATTGTTTACCGCTAGAACTTACGAAAGGGCGCGAACGAATCATGATGAAATTCTAGAACATTCAAATCAGAACGCGCGGAAATAGTGAACGCCGCATTGACGGCTGATGAGAGGCGATCTGCAACGCATTCAAGTATCGCGATCGACTTCTCGGCACTCTGCTACCTGCAATACATCTTGGAACTGCGCTACTTACTGCAGATTTTTCAAGTTGTCCAACACATTGTCTCATATAGTCTCAGAATGCAACCAGGATGCGCACACAACGTCTACCCAATTACCGTCAGTGAAACGAGTGGACGCACAACTACAGCTGGTGAAGAGCCTAGGCATCGTAAGAAATGAACGAAATGTTTGATAATGAGCCATCACAGTTTCTGACAATGTGAGCCACCAAGTAATCTTAGCCCGCTGAGATACCCAGTGATTATGCTTTAGAGCTTAAAGGGAAGCTTAAGTGGTTCTAGATTTCAGTAAACTTCGTAGTTAACAAGGACCGACATTACTGTCGATGATGACGCAATTTTTTCACGAGCTATAGAATACCCGATAGGAAACTTTGTCTTGCTCCGGCCGCGCTTGCGCGCCGGAAGTGTGGGCGTACAAGCGAACAATGAACTACGTCAGCATCGGTTCCTTTGTCGGCAAAGTAACTAACTGCGAGAGAGCTTTTGTACAGGACGATCAAGTAATTAAAGAGATACTGAAAGTTGTGCAACTGTATTACGGTGTCTCACACAACGAGAAACCGCCGAGAGCAATGTCAATGACTGCGTCTTGTATTTTCAACCATGGACTCCGTCACTAGTTCCGGCTGCGCTTCGGCGCCAGGGTTAATCGCGGAGGCTACGCTGCACATGCGCTGCTGTTGCAGACGATACGGCATACCGAATAGACATCACCGTGTTCGCTCAGGTCTCAAGAATCCCTGCGGCCACAGCGGCTGCTTTTGTAAAAAAAAAAATACTATTTGCGTTTACTTTTTAGAACTTTCATATCGATTTTTTAATTCCAAGAACAAACTGGGATTATACACTTCAAAGTAATCTTTTAGGTGCTTAAGCTTCTCTTTATTAGAATAATCCACGCTTCTTAATCAATGCATGGCGTTGGGTATAGCCACTATTATTGATGTGAAGAAGAAAAAGAAGCTAGACATACGCCAATCCATCGGCTGAGGATAAGAAGAAGAAGAAGAAGCCGGCCAGCGGTGAGCGTGCGGGCCTGGCCTCCGTTCCTTCTGGTAGCCTGTACCCAAAATGTTAGGCTGGGGCAAGAGGTCGACCCCGTCGGGCCTGGACATGAGTGCCAGTGGGATGTCCTCGCCTTCAAAGAAGGACGGCAGGTGAGAATACACATTTACGCTGTTGCCGTATTAGGAGTGGCCCCTACCTCTCCTTGTCTTCATCTGTGGTCGCTTTACGACCAAACGAATGTCTTGGGAAAAGCTTGAAACATGCGAAGCGGCAAAATTCAGCTACGGCACTCTCTTGAACCTCGGCAAGGTACGAAATCCTAAGGCCACCCGTACAGAAGCAATTTCGTTAGACAGGTCACAACACAGGTGTCACAAGGGCACTATTGATCGCGCTCAGCGTATCCGAAGCAAGCTTGATCTGGATGAGGTACTGCTCATCCCGTCAGCCTGGCTCTCAGATTGAGATTTGGCTGATATCAGTGCCACACGCGCTGCGGATTCGTTTGGACCGTGTAGCAGCGATCATACTTGATGGTGGTCAAGAAATCCGACGACCCGGAACGACCCTGATCACGATCATTAGTCCAGGTGGGGCACCTGCATAACAACCTTTGAATAACTTTATTGTTAGCGTGTTTGGAAGAAGGTACGTGCTAATGGGTGTACGCGCCTCACTTTCGTTTTGATCTGACTACCAATGTTTGATAATTCGCCATCTCACCTGGCGTATACCATGACAGGCTGGCCGCTGTAATCTAACCTTTCCAGATATTATTCATTACTCTTCTTCCTGTTGTGTTCTTTCGTAGCCGCAGTCTCAAATGAAGTATGAATACGTTCTGTTTTATGAATTCGTACGTAGTGACGGCTTGATTTGATGGCCACAGAGGCAAGGTATAGGCAATGGCGAGCACACTATTAGCTCTAAATTATGGGAATAAGAACGTTGAGCCAGCAGGGCGCGCGTTCCATTTGTGTATTGACTTCGTTTTAAGGAGGATACAGGGCTTCGATTACAGGCGGTATGAAGGATGTGGTGAAAGCCGTAAGAGCTGAGACAAATTGAGAAGAAGCTGTCGCCACCCTAACAGCTTCTTTACAAAGGAAGGGTGCGGAGTGGTCGAGTGTATCCTGTCGTGTGCAATATTAACTTTTTTGGGGTGAAGTTCGGAAGATTCTAGGAGATTCGTTGCCTCGACTCTCAGCTGAATTTACTTGGAAATAATAAATATAACATAAAAAATACAATGAAAATAACGTTTCCGCTCGTAGCGCTAGTACTGTCTGGCGCAAACGGCTGAAAACTGAAGGCGGCTACCAATGGTGGTGAAAATATAGCGAACTATAGAGCGGTAGAATTGGCAGTGAGCAGATAGAAAGTACTACTGTACTTTCGATGTCAAGAACGTGTCGAACAAATGCAAGCCGAACATTCGAACACAACAAAAATATTACCCCCTCCGTGCTGTATTCATCGCACATCAGAGAGATTTTCATTTTTTAAGATGTTGTGACATATGGCAGAGTATCACTGTGGCTCAAGTGTGCTTTAACCGTTCTGCAACACACTACACCGCCAATGAGTTCCTCGCTGAGCAAGCACATTCGCAGGAATGCCAGGGAGGAGGCCCAGGAGGTATCACTCGTGGGCAAGTGCAGAACTCGGATTCGGCTGTCGTGGTTGTACTTGGCGGCACCGACCTCCAGGAACCAGACAACACCTCGGCTGGTACAGCGCTAGTCTCATCTAATATGAAGGATGCGTGATTGGTTTTGCGTCGCGTAAATTTAATTCGGTGACGCCTTATGTCAGATATTGGTATGGAACACTGCTGCGTGAGTGAGGAGTCAAGGATCAGGTTCACAGCTAAGTTGCACAGTTGTCACTTCAGAGATAAATAAATATGCTAATTGCCGACGCATTATGTTTGTCATACTTAGAAAAAATAGCTAAATTCTTGATTTTCTCTCGGAGGCGCTTGGCCGACTATTTGGCATCACGCAAGGAAATGTGTGTTTAGCAGGCAGATTTCGTCATTTCGCGCTATTCTGTTTATGCTAAGTTTACCGGTGTCCATAAAAAAACTTGTTGTTACAATGCAGGAAAGTCGTCGTACGTGTTCAAGCCTCAGCTGAACCAATGGCTCGCCATTCCGCCGTTGCCCGAACCACGAAACTACCACGCCATTGTTTACTACGCAGGCTGCATCTACGTTATCGGTATATGAAACAGACTAAACTTGCTCGTTCGGCAGTTCATTAGAACCTGGAAGGGAAGATATTATATACGAGAGCATTCCATTTCCTACCCTTACTCTTATTGGCCTGTGTGAATTTTTATCTGACCCCAATATGGCTTATGCGGGTCCTCACTAAACTGCCCCTACCGACGCGGAAGTTACCGAGTTTCCTGTCTATAGACTGTTACGTAAGGCATATGGGCGCCGCAATGTCATGGGCTGTTAAACGAATGTTTTCTTATTTTTGTATCCCCTGACGTGAACTGATAGTCAGGAAACGCCGAATGCACCAACCGAGCAGTTTTCATGTGTATACGCCCTCTGTAACACTGTTCGCTTAGTTGATGAAGATAAAACTTAGCAGCCCAGCATGGCGGCACCAAAGCCCGTCCGTAAAATAGGCTATACCATAATGCGTTAAAAATAAACACAATGCTTCGGTATTCTGGATGGAAATAGCACACATAATAAGGAGCACACTTAATTACCTAATAAATAAAATCTCTCGATGTTATCGTTTTTTCCCAGGGATTTGTGGTCTTGTGCGCCTGTTCGGTCGCTCCCGCATTAGCAAATTGCTGTTCTATTTCGCACTAATTTTCATACTAACAAATTACAGTTCAGTTCTGCACTAATCTCTACCGAATCGGCCATGTCTAGTGGGCACGCCGATTCTACGGAGTGTACCACAGCGAAGCGGTTCGATCCCATATACAGTGTATTACGGTGCCGCCACAAAGTGGGGCGGGCCGGATAACTTATACACATAATCGTAAGATGGGTTCAGTCAACTGCAAAAAATCCACCGACGATTTCGATTCTGCCTAAAGCGAATTCTGAGCGCAGCTTCGTGTTGGGGCAAGACCAACTGTGCTTGAAGTTTTTGCTTTCCGCAAGGTGTCGACTACACCATAAATCATAATTTTTGTGAAGTAGGACAGCACCGACTGTGTCAGTATTCGTCTTACTGCGGATAAGCGAGGTGCCAGCTACACATCTGTAAGGTATTATGTGCCCATTGTTGATGCTGAATGTGAACGATTAAGAATTATGGCTTAGCACTCTGCAGTGGGTGGTGAGCATTAAACCACACACTCTTTGCGGAATTAGCATTGTGTGCTTATTGGTTGTTATTTTACTCCTCTGCCATGCCCGACATGGCGTCTGTATAGGGTCTTTTTGCAAATGTGTTTCAAGCAACAGCGTACCTCTACTGTAGAATACTCGACTGGCATCCAGAGAGCCCAGGTTCAAATCCCATTCGATCCTGGGTATTTTTGTCAGTCTATTTTTCCATGTGTACCGTTCACTTTATATGTCTAACGGTTACGCCACCGACGGCGACGGCGACGCCGCTTTGCCCAGGAACAGGCGCCTAAGAGCTGTGCTCTAAAAAAAAGTTCCTTCATCTTACGTGCTATCACTACGTTCTTTGTGGAACACGATTGCCAGCCTCAAGCACGAATGCGTCCATCTACAGGCGGCCGCGGCCCCGTGGTCGGGAGCAAGGGAGGACTAGGCCGAGCGCAGCGCTCGGTGTTCAAATTCCACGTGCGCGAGAAGCGATGGGAACGCGTGGCCGATATGCTGCACGCCAGGGCCCTTCACGGAGCCACTGTTGTCTACGAGAAGATCATGGTCGTTGGCGGCAAGGACGACAAGGAAGAGTAAGGAGTGTCGTTGGTCCACCTATCGAAATGTCGGCCGGCCTCTCTGATTTATCTATGTTCATGAAGAATTTATAGCGGATTCCCTTACTTGAATGCGACAGGTGACGCAAAATGTACACTGTGAACAGACACACGTGTGTATTGTTGTAGCCACGTTAGTGTTAGGGGTAACCATCGGCATAGGCATTAACCGAGCTTCTATAACCGAGCAGTATAAGCAAGACACAAAGTGTTGAAGATTCTACCAAAGCTCATGCTCAGATTTATATCAATACAAGTCATTTTGCTGTTGCCGCGATATGATGGCATGCTTACACAAGCAATTCATCAATTGCTGCTGTCGGTTGCGCCTCCTTATATTTTTCTAGTAAGCTGCTTACTGCTTCCGCCAATGGTTCTGTAAGCGACGCAACTAAAGGTCGATTGACACGTGTTTTGCAGCGTATTGCAAGACAAGTGGCCAGCAAGGTTGTTTTACCAAGGTTCTTCGAACATTTCCGGTGTTATGGGACATCTAGACTCATTTCACAGACCTCTAGTCCTCCTTTAAAAGAATTAGTCCCGTTTGTACTGGCTTTTTCATTGCCCATTGCCTTGGGCATCTCAGAACAGCTGAAAGTGCTCGTGCACTGTGCATTACGTTAGCATTAAGGATCCGCAGTCAGACAAAAGCAATTTGATGTGTCAAATTGAACCAGCCTATGGTTCAATTTCGAATTTATTTAGTGGACCTTCTCATAACGTGAAATCTTATCCGAACGCAGCCAAATAAAGACTCGGTAAACACTGCGAATGTACAGAATGCTCTGTATGGCAAAGGAAGGCCAGGGTACCTAAAATACTGTATTAATGGCAATCAGCATGATCACAACTACGACACTTGCATGCCCAGCGCAGCTAGATTTACTATTACGAGGGAAGTAATAATAATACACATCGAGCCTAACATCGTCTTTTGTTTCCGATATAGAGTATACGTTATACAGGAAAAGAAAATACTGCATTGAATGGACAGAAGAGACGCACTGATACGTTCCTTACAGAGTTTTGTGCGTATGTTACGTCTGTTCTCTAGAATAATCGTTCTTGGAGTTAATCTGTTGCCACAATGCTTGTATGAAGCAAAACTTACGGTGTTCTGAAAGGTCTGTTTTGCCACAACTGTCACAGAAATGTCCATCATATAATCAGTGAACATTATATATCTGAAACACAGCTTGAACAGTTTCTACAGCACGGCGACACCACATGTTTCCGTGTGCGAGCGTAGATGTTATTTTACTGCATGTGCCCGATCAGCTGAACTGAATGGGCGGCTTGCTGTTACCGCACGTTTTAGTACCATGCCAAAGAGCTGGTATTATAGGTTTGAGGAAAGAAATCTGTCTCACCGCACTGCGAAGCCATGAATGCGATAGCAACAACCAGTAATGTTCTATGAAATAGACTGGGAGCTAACTCTTTTATATACGGTCGCGCGTAACTCTATAAAACGCTGGTGCAAGAGAATACGGCCTCTCCAGGGAGAGGGCGGTTTTCGCACAATCTCTTAGCGTTGAGAGCGCACCACGTAGAAGGGTATAAGCTCTCCGCTGATGCGTGCCGGGATAGCGCGTGCGTCTGTGATCGCGACCGCGCCCTTAGAAACAAAGTCCATAGTTGCCGCACGAGCGACCTCAACACCCACTCCCCCCCCCCCCCCCCCCCCTCCGCTGCCGAGCCCCCCTGCGCGTCCTTTCATGTTCTTCCTAAACGGGCGAGGCGTCTTCTCCCTGCTTGAGCAGCATTCAACGTTCTTGCTGCTGTATACAGCAGCAAGAACGAAAAAAAAAAAACTTCACATGGTCTCTTACGCATTCGTCTTAGACAACTAGAAGGCGTAAGCCATCTTCATTTTCTTCTAAGCCGATGTATGGATCCTCCGCCGCCTCCTCTGGCAGTTTTGTGCACCAAACCTGGTTTTGCACTGCCTTCGTGATCACCCCACCTTTGACCAAGTTAGAATGTCACGTGGCGACGTCACACATGACGTCCCATTAGGTGACGTCGTTCTGACGTTGTACTGACGTCACAGTGGGGTCACAAATTTACCGATCTGTGACGTGGTGATGACGTCATATGGTGACATCATCACCTGATGATGATGATTTGTGCATCAATCGTGTTGACGCCACCGAGGCGGGACGCGACGGTCAAATTTCGCGTCTGATAAAGCATCTAAGGCTTTCGCCTTGGAAAGGCACATAGAGTATGACTCGCGAATGCGACTTTAAGCTCAAGCATCCAGTTCGCTACGTGAGTTGACAAAACTGCTGGGTCTAAACAGGTGCCCGTCGTTTCGGCTTTGCACTAGTCATGGTAATTTGACGCGCGTCTCCATCTTCGGGATTGACTTTATTTGTTTTCAACAGTACGTACAAACTGGAACAAACCAGACAGCCAGGAAACCTATTCATTATATCGTTCATTATATGAGACGTCGCAGTAAATACTTAAAAAGAATGACTGCGCGATGGATTTTAAATTGTAAGAAGGCAAAAAAAAATATAAAGAAACAAACATAGGACAGTTTCCGCAGGCCATAGCCGGACGCGCACTCCTTGCAACATGGCTTGCGATGCTATACCGACCAAGCCATTCGGTCGCTTTTGCTCTTGTTTTATTCTCCCTTTTACACTTACGTTTCCAACTTAAGCATTCCAATGTTTGTCTTTCGAGCTTTGTTTACGTGTATATCGCACTGCTAATAACAATAAATGGACAACCTCAAGACAGACAGCTCCCGCGTCTGTGTTGAGGTGGTTCATTCCGTCTTCGTGTCTTCAGAGCAGCCCAGCACGGCACTCCTTTCTATCATCGCTGCAGACAGACAACAATTTAGGTAGGGTGGGATAAAATAAGAAAAAATTATAAATAGAAAATATTTTCAAAAATTTCATTTGATACCACAAAACAACAGAACGGAAACCTTCTTATCGCTGCAAGGCATGCGGCACATATATAGGTTCATGTTTCCTTGCTTCAAAGGCTTTCGTTTTTATATAAACAATAAATGTCACATATGTCTTATTCCTCCCTAAGCTGCGGGGTAAACTAGGTAGTATAATAGCTAAATAGATCAGCTGTCGCAGAAGTAGTATAAAAATCTCACCCCTTTTTAAAGAGATTGCAGTGCAAGCACGTGAGTGCTGAAAGAAAGGCGACGCATGGAAGTAAGAAAGGCAACGAGGGACGCACACGAGCGCTGCCGATCGAGAGTTTGCAGCGCTCGTGTAGTTACGGTGCAAACTCTGTGAAATATACATTGACCAACTCGCTCACATCACCATTCTTCAAAAGTCACGCTTTAACCGTCAATGCTACCTTGATGAACCCAGCCTTTACGTCCCGTGCCCGCAATTCAAACAAAGCATAGCGCTTTGGGGCTCCACAACTGCTTGCACATCAAGCCACCTTTCTCTATATTGTTGAGATGTGTTTCTTGTTTTCAGACAAAACTGGTCGTTTTCATGCCAACACGGCTTTGTGAAGAGCTTACATTTGCAATTCTTTCTATTCTCACGAACGTGTCTGGAGAACATCCTTGGAGACACCGAGCCACTTGCACAAGCTCCAAAGGACTTATGATGACGCGCCAAGGTATATGCGCACCTACCCACACAAGAGGACTGGCCAAGAACATCGGACGAATATAAATATTTACAACCTGAAATCATTCTTGAACTGACGACGTCAATCAGAGTGATTTGTTCTCAGCCAATATTAATGATAGAGCCTTGTCCCTAACAGCTTCCAATGTACCCTGTATGTAGTTGTCATCCCGAGAAGCCCTAGATGATTTCTCTTGTACGTCCGCACCCCACACGACACTTACAGAGCTAACCTTTTGGCATCTCAAGGCACAAGCCAACATTATAAGTACTTACGCTGTTTAACTTGCGTCAAGTGCCTTCGTGCACGGCTCCGACAATTTCAGCGAGCAGGAGACTTTTGCACGGGTCACGACAACCACGCATTTTTTTTGCACGTGCTCGCTCCAACACTAGCGACATTTCTTATCAAAATAAATGAACAGCTACCGGAATTTATCAACCAAATGAAAAAAAAGTACTTTTTACTTTCAGACATAAAAGCAGGAAGGACAGATGTCGTAGTTTGCACCATGCATCACTTTGCACCGCCTTACCCTACAACTATGCTTGGAACATGACGATCGCTATCTTCCCAGGATCCTAAGCTCTGTGGAGTTGTACAACCCTGCGTCGGACACCTGGGTTCGTACCGCCACCTTCCACTGCCCTCATGGCCTGTGGCGTGGGCTTCCTGGGCGGCATGGTGTACGTGGTAGGAGGGGTTACCACCAAGAAGCAGGTCTTCACCGGCATGGCGCCCGCCGAGGTGTTGTCCACCGTGCACGCCACGGACCCCAACGAGCGCACGTGAGTATATAACGTACCAGTCTCCACCCGTGAATAGATTTGTGGACACCTCACATAGCCAGAGTGAGATTGCATAACGGCAATATTTCAGCAGTGGAGGAAGAAATTGTGGGCATGACAGCTGGGCGCTAGAAAAATAAGGTCCTTACCGCGACCTCGGGTAGGTGATGCTGCAGATGAGGTAAAAAGAAGAAGAGCGCAGCGGAGCATTCCTTTTGCATTCACATTGTTAACCTCAACTTACCCAACCTCATCTAACCCAACGTAGCCTCTCTGTTTCATTACAATACAGCCAAATGGTTCAGAAGGACGGCAAACACGGTCAAGTGTGGTAGAGCATTAAACGGCCTTCTTAGCAAGAAAATCTTGATGCTATATAGAACTGCGACAGGGTTGTTCAGCGGATGCAAGACAACGTGCGGGAGGTTACCCAATAGGGCAGTGACATAGTGTTTCTTTCTTTGCATACGTATGTTCCTACAACCACTCAACATCCAAGACAGGAGCACATGTATACCAAAGAGAAGAAGGGTCTTTGTGCTCCATCTGGGATAAAATCGGGTGGCAGTGATGACATGATCATTGTAATGATGATAAAATAACCTCTTTACTGCTACGTGCAGCTGGGTACGACGCCCGAGCCTCCCGGAGCCCCGCGCCTACTGCACCGCTCTCACCATACACCACGAACTGTGGCTCGCGGGTGGCCTCAAACCCCCGGTCGCGACCCCACAGTTTCACCGACCTTGTCGACGTCCTCGCGTTCGACTCCTTGCGGGGTCGATGGGAATTCCGCTTCAAACTATCCCGTCCACGTCACGCCGTCGCGGCCGCCAATGCCGACGACCGCGTCTACGTCATCGGAGGAATGACCTGCCTGGAGGGCGCGTCTGTGGAAGACGTGGACGTGTACCACAGACAGCGGCTCTGTTTCCTCGACTGTCAGTGCCTGCCTAGGAAGCTCACAGGTACGTTTGCTGCTCAACTAATACACGCATGTGGAGTATCTAATCACGACATGATAACGTCAACAAGCAATCTGTAGCGGAAATGAGAAGGAGCGGAACTTCTATTACCAGATGAATCAATTCCAACTTTATCCCAACATCCCAGTTTTTTTTTTATTGTCACTTTCTACTTGTTAATACAAAAACTTCGAGGAAACATTGTCGAACTTTGAAATACTTCGAAAAAGCTCCTCCGGGTCGTGGTCGAACATCTTGGCATACTACATTTCCAAACGGTTTTTGCTGACCATGCAACTGTTGAGGCGGCGGCTATAGTCTCTCTTCATGTACTTTATCATTACAACAGCCAGATAAGGTGGCCCGAAACTTCACTTTTGCGTATATTTCCACGCGCATATCAGAAGATAGAATTCGGGCCCTTTCCTCTTGAAATGATATTGTGCCTGCTGTCATGGAAGTACTTTTACGGATATCGGAAATTCATGCGGTGAATTGTATTACACAAACAATAATTTAGGCGTTCTTCGTGGTCCAGTAATGAGATCTGAGTTGTGAAAATCTCCCATTCACTCGCTCAGTTTGCACGGCCGCCGCCAGATTTTTCGGTGTAGAGTGATCCCCGTAGAATCCGTGGAAGCTTAGCGGATGATAATTATGCAAACTAGAGGTGTGCACGGGCTCCGGGTAGCCCGAAAGCCCGAGCCGACCCGGCCCGCGGGCCGGGCTCGGGCGGGCCGACGCATTTCCACCTCGGGCCGGGCCGGGCTCGGGCTACTTGGAGTTTTATCGGGCCGGGCTCGGGCCCGGCGCCAGGCCCGACTCAAGCCCGAAATATAAAAATGAGCGGGAATTGTTTTCCAGCACGCATACAGCGCCTTTTACGCGACCGTCCTTTACCGCTTTTCCTTTCCATTCGCTACTTTAAACAAAATGGGAGCTCTCCGATACTCTCTATGTAATCGTCCGCCTGTCCATCTGAAGTTTTAGTCTTCTGGAAAAAACAAGCAGCAGAGATATCCCAAGCTTGCCAGGCTGGCAAAAAAGTATTAGCAATTTCGGCGACGAGTGCAAGCAGCGAACGCAACTTCAGTTCGGCGGCTACATAAAGCAAAGCGCCGCACTTCTTTGAAGCCGGAAATCGTGGGACTATTTGCTGTTTGCACGACAGTTTGTAATCTGTGTAATACAGACGGGCGTCGTGGTGTCGTTTGATCATATTCGATATGCTTAATAAAATGCCAAATTACCGGAAAACGATGTTTGTTTTCGGAGGGGAGGAGGAGGAGGAAGGAAATGAAGGAAAGGCAGGGAGGTTAACCAGACGCGCGTCCGGTTTGCTACCCTACGCTGGGGGGAAGGGATGAATAAAAAAAGAAGAAAGAAAGGGAAGAAGGCACTGTCAGGGTACATATGCACCTGTCCATTGAATGCCTACAAGCGGTCGTTTAAGCCGTCGATTTTAAAAACAGCAGTAATGCTCGCGTCGCTTTGCTGGCCTGCGATGCGTAGGCCCGGTCCGAGGATCTTCTCTTCGGAAACGGTCTGTCGTCTAACTTGTTCAGCGCATCGCGCAGAACGTTTCGTTCGTTCACAAACGTCCACAGAAACACAGTAGATGTTCTATCGTTTCGTTACTATTGCACGAGTCACATTTTGAGGTGTCTGCCATTCCTACGCGAAAAGAGTACGCCTTCGTGAAAGCTACTCCTAACCCGAGGCGGCACAGTAAAGTTGCATCACGGCGGGGGAGGTGCGATGGAACTTGGAGCTTCCTCGATGGGTCTAGTTCATGCAGGCGACGGTTGCAGACGCTGGGGTCACTCAACAAGTTTGCGTCATGGTGTCAGCGAACGAGCGTAGACCCTTTGCAGCGTCTGTCCTCGACAAGGGTATTGGGGTTGTCTGGGCATCCTCGTGAGCGGACCGAGCAGCATCATCAGCGAGGTTGTTACCCACAATACCACGATGTCCCGGCAGCCATTGGAACACAACGTCATGTCCCTTCGATAAAGCTTGGTGAAGTGCTTCTCTCATTTCGTTCACTAACTGCTCGTGCACCCTAATGCTGATGCAGACTCTGAAGGGATGCCTTAGAGTCGCAAAAGACAGCCCACTTTTGAGGCTGGGCTTCCGCGATATAAAGGATAGCAGCACGTAAGGCGGCAAGCTCCGCTGCTGTTGATGTCGTCCCGTGTGACACCCTGAACTTGACAGTCACTTGGCAGGCCGGAATAACAACAGCACCTGTGGAGCTGTCGGCTAAGACTGATCCATCGTATAAATGTGTGTCCTTTGGCCATACTCCTCGTTGAGTAGTGACAATGTCGCCTGTCGTAGAGCCACTGTCGAATGACGGCTCTTCTTCGTTATTCCCGGAATTGTGAGGCGTACCTGTGGTGTTGTTGTAGGCACCACGGAGGCGTGGTCTGCTGTTGGAGTAAAGCCCGACGGAAGGCATTCTCTATGAGTCGAAACAATCTTTGAAACACGGGCTTGCGGTCTCTGTAGTGGCAACGCAGCAATATGGTGACCGGGAACTCGGCAGAGATGTCTAATGTGAGCTCTTAAATTGTCAGTTGGTCGCGTTTACACGCAAGGCCATGACACCATCCTGTTATTATCAACGGCCAAAATGTCTCGTACCAGAAGAACCATCGCTTCCTAGGTGTGATTATTGACAGGGATCTTTCGTGGAGCGCCCACTACGTTTACTTGAAGAGCAGACTAATTTCCATAGTTCACATAATGCGGTTCCTCTGCGGGAAAACTTGGGGCACATCGATACGTTCCATGATGCAGCTTTACAGAGCACTGTTTCTGGGATTTTTACGTTACAGCTTGCCGATGCTGGCCAATACATGCAAGACGAACATCCGCACCCTCCAAAGTTTGCAAGGCCAGGCACTACGCACGTGCTTAGGATTACCACGCTGCACCTCCACGCACGGGACAATTACGATCGCAAGAGCAGCATCCAACATACGTTTTCGGAGAGAACCTTCAAAAAGCCGGGCCGGGCCGGGCCGGGCCCGGGATTGTGTTTTCGTACGTCGGGCCGGGCCGGGCGGGCTCGCAGCCCTTGCCGTCGGGCTCGGGCGGGCCTTCGACAAAGTCAGCGGGCCCGGGCGGGCTCGGGCTCGGAAATACGGCCCGTGCACAGCTCTAATGCAAACTGCAACATCACAACATCACGTCGTTATAGTTGTGGGTACAAAGGCAGAGAAGGCAAGTTGGACATGCTTCAGAAGTTCGTAGGTGTCACTCGCGTCTTGTATAGCTGCTCTTAGCCAGTGACGCTAGGAAGCGTCATCCGGGACAACTGACTTTTGTTTGCTTGAGCGAAAATCGTGAAAGGCGTTTATCGTTCCTTGTGTCATGTTTGAGATACATCAGTCATAAGTGCATAAGCTCGCGGCACCTTGAAAGAAAGTTAACGATCTTTGTGTCATCCAGGAAAGACGAGCATACCAGAACACTTAAGCCCACGCAAACAAAGACAGATGGAGGTGATGACAACACAAACGCTTACTTTCAACATTATTTTATCATCTAAAGAAACACTGCTTCTGAGCACGTTCACCTCACGTCGGCATTACAGTCTTGGAACGTCATGAAAGAAAGTGCTCATACTGGGAAGTTGTGCGAATAAATGATTAGTCGGAAGTAAGCGCTTGTATGGTGATCACCTGCCTCTTTCCTTGTTTGCACGCGCTTAGCTGTTCTGCTATGCAAAAACCAACTCGCCCAAAAATAGGTGCTCTTAAGCACACTAGGTTCTGCACGCTGTCTGTAACAGTCTGCTGAATTGCTTTAAAGAACGTTATGCAATAGGGAAGTTCATAATGCCACCGCGCCTTTCTGTACAGGACTGGCTGCCGTAACAGTACCGCCGGACACAAGGGATGAAGCGGGTCTTAAGGTAAAGCGCTGCTCATGTTTCCTTCTGTTTTCGTTCTTGCAAGGCTGGAGGCGTGATTGCGCGATGATTGAGATGAGCAACTAAGGCAACAGCTAGCGAAAGGCTGCTGCAGGGTGATTCCACGTAAGATCGAAGAAACTATGGCTGGTCGACCTCTTAAATTTATTTCAAAATTTTATATATTATTGCCTGATGAGTGGAAAGAAGAGATCCGCAATTCGTTTTGCCGCCAAAAATTTTTTCGAAGCACAGGAAATCAATAATGACGGAGAGGTGGAGTGGAGCGGTCATCCGCTCTGCTGTTTGGCCAACTTTCGTTATGAATTGCAAAAATATATTAAAGTTAGGTAGCTGGAATTTCTTAAACTAAATATACGCATGTTTTCGCTTCTCCTCGGGTATTTTTAGTTTTTATGTGTAGTGTAGATTTTTTATAAAAACCTCAAGATTGGCCCAAGAAACGTTATTTTCTTTACTTTGAACGTCTTTATCTCAACAACGCCTTGTAGCAGAGCGACAAAAATTCCGCATTACGTTCTTCGCATTCTTATCTACTAAACCGACGAATCTTATATTTGTATAACGTTTCAGTGAAGAGATATGATCGGACTAATTTCAAGAAAACACCGAACAGTGGAAACTTCTGACGACAATAAAAAAAAAACAATTTTTTACATTTCTTAAACTTTGTCCACTTATTCTCCTCCACGTCAGCTTTCACAGTCATTAAAACATGTTGCATAATGTCGTTGCGCTAATAGTTACGGCCCCTATTATAAGACCCCTAGGCAAGGATTAGCAATTCCGACTTCTTGCCAGCAAGTGTATAAAATGTAGGCAGTATTGAATTTCTCTTTATTAAAAGGCCAGCAGTACCGAAAGAGGTGTTGCCGGCACTGAAGACATTAATTTTGAAATTATTTGGTCACTACAGCGCCCACGAGCGCGGGGCTACCGAGCAGGCGCGCGCGCACCCGCGATGCTCGTTGTAAGAGACGGCGCAGTGAGAGCTCGTTTTCGCGTCCTCAGACCGATTGAGTTCGAAACAGCAACGCCCTCGGGTGACTTGAACGCACGTGCACTGGAGCTTTGCTATTCTATCCGTCCTCTGTTCGCATCGCAGCTAGGCGCTGATAAACGGCGGAAGTGGAAGCAAGATGAAAACGCTATGAGCTCTCGCTTCACGCACGCTGCTGCCACAGAAACTGCGCTGCGCCAGTTGCGATCAGTGGAAAGCATGAACGTGGCGCTCCAGTGGCAAAGCAAAATATGGAATGTCAAAGGAAGGAAAAGCAAAACTATCGGTAACCGGATGCGCTTGCCTATCTTAGATGTCGGCAGCAGACGGCCTGAACTGGCCGCGCGTTCGGTGCGCTGTTCACACTTCATTCAGCGCGGAAAATTCTTGAACTTTGCTCTTGCCCTACACCTCCTGTGCGTCTCATGGCGAGAAAGTATAGCTCTGAATGAGTATATTGTGGAGAGTACCTTTCGAAGCACAAGAAGCTTAAGGGGGGACATTGCTCTTAAAATTTTTCTCATTTCTTGATCGATTTTGATGATACTTGGCTTGGTGAGTTTATGTATATTTGTGCGCTGATTTCAAATATGCAATTACTTTTCGGTATAACCAGTAGTTCCTAAAATACAAAATATTCATGTGCCTTTTGGGGAGGCAGATTTTTTTTAACAAAGAGAGTTACAAAGTAAATCACATCACAATAACCTGTAATCAGAACTGAGTGCAACGAAATAAAAATAGATGTTCTAAGCCATTAGAACAAAAGTTACAATATGTTGAACATTCACGAGTGCATCAATTTCAAGCTGCGATTTCCCTCGCGAATGTTCAAGATACCATAACTTTTGTTCTAATGGGCTTAGAACATCAGTTTTTTTCATTGCACTCAGTTCTGATAACAATTTATTGTGATATGCTGATTTACTTCGTAACTCTCTCTGTTAAAAAAAATTCTGCCTCCCCAAAAGGCACATGAAATATATCGTATTTTAAAAACTACCGGTTATACTAGAAAAATAATTGCATATTTGAAATCAGCACACAAATATACATAACTCACCAAGTATCATCAAAATCTATCAAGAAATCGATCAAGAAATGAGAAAAAAATTTTAAGAAGTGTCCCCCCTTAAGGGGGGACACTGCTCTTAAAGGAGTACTGACGCGAATTTTAAAAAATTGCGGATTGTTGCTCTAAATAAAAATACTGATGTCGAGAAACCTAAAACGACTATTGTGGTGCCTGGGAATGCATCGTATATATTTTAATTAGCGCCACCTTAAAAAGACACTTTCGGTTTCGATATCGAGTGGCTTCTCAGCGTCGTTTCATAGCAATTTGACGTCACGGAGATACAGAACTCACGACGTACTAGCGGAAAATCCGTCATCTGCTCGTGGTGCACATAAACAACGATGAGTGAATTGTCGTCCAGTGACCCTTAGCGATTTCTACGATTTAGGTTATGTGCAGGACGCAGAACTCGCAAAATCGGGGGAACTGTCCTGACTAATCGGGATAATGTCCTTGCAGTGGGGCTGGCTTGCAGATGCTCAGCGGCGAAAACTTCAAAGTCAAATTAAATATTTATACGTGTTCTCCGACCCCAGTGTGTGAACAGCGTTGACACTGCATACCAAGACGCAAAAAATGTCCCTTTTGCGATGTCTCAAAATGGTGAGTACTCCTTTATTATTGCAAAGAAGCCAAAATTTCGCAGAGTTACCTACCTAGACACAAATGCTTTGAAGGAACGTTTAACGCCCGAAAGATCAGTGACTGTCAGTGAGATGGACTACTTCTGCTAGGGGCCGTAACTATTAGTGCAACGACATTATGCAACATGTTTTCAATGATTGTGAAAGCTGATGTGGAGGAGAATAATAGGACAAAGTGTGAGAAATATAAAAAATGTTTTTTTTAATTGTCCTCAGAAGTTTCCATTGTTCGGTGTTTTCTTGAACTTAGCTCCATCATATCTCTTTACTGAAACGTTATATAAATATATGATTCGGCAGTTCGGTAGATAAGCATGCGAAGAACGTAATGCGGAATTTTTGTCGCCTGCTACAAGGCTTTTTGAGATAAAGACGTTCAAAGTAAAGAAAATAACGGTTCCTGGGCTAAATTTGAGGTTTTTTATAAAAACATCTACACTACACATAAAAACTAAAAATACCTGAGCAGAAGCAAAGCATGCACATATTAGTTATTGAAATTTCTGCTACCTAACATTAATGTATTTTGTGTGCAATTCATAACGAAAGTTGGCCAAAACAGCACAGCGGACGACCGCTCCACTCCACCTCTTCGTCATTATTGAATTCCTGTGCTTCGAAAAAATTTTGGCGGCAAAACAAATTGCGGATCTCTTCTTTCCACTCATCAGACAGCAATATATAAAATTATGAAATAAATTTAAGAGGTCGACCAGCCATCGTTTGTTCGATCTTACGTGGAATCACCCTGCGATGTACTGTAACAAAAACAACTGTTTTACTACAGCCTGAGAGCTGCACGGCACCAAATATTCTAATAACTTTTGCCGAACTGCACACCGTGCTTCATTTCTATTCCTTATGTAGTGAAGTCTTTGGCAACGAATGGCGTCCAATACTGGGTATTGTGTGATGGCGGTGTATTGATTGCTGGCTTACAGTATTTCACGTTGCGCACATGTACTGTAATGAATCCGAAGTGTCGCGTTAGCGAGTGCCTCACATACTATCAGTTATCGACGACAATTATCGCTTACTCTGTACAGAGAGTCCTTACCGCTATGAAGAACACGCTGAAGCTGTTACACAGAGCTGTCACCTATTTTATTGAGAATTTTATTAGAGCGGGCTGTTTTAGTGCCCTTGGCATTTAGTTTCGTTAAATACCTCAGGGAGAATCTCACACGCTATGCTATAAGAAATGAAAAGTAATAAACACCGATACCGTGCTCAATTTCGTCGCTAAGAGGATAACACACTCAACTGGGCAACTGTGCGCCCCAAAAAATAAAAAATACAATTTCAGTTTTTATCGGCCGTTTACCACGCGTGTTTGAGAAGCAAGCCTATACATTTCCTTCAGTTCCTAATATAACGAGACAGGAAGACACAATTCAATTTTGTCACTCTAGCTATTCCATTCCCGACGTGTGAGAGTCGTAATAAAATGTGAATCTTCTTCTCGTGAGACCACGTTATCTTTCCTCGGCTTTCTTTGCCTCAACCAGAGTGCGCGAGCTCGAGAGCCCCTCATCGCTGGAAACTGGACCAGGGCGACCAGGACAATAGGCGGCCGCCAGCCGCACAAGCCTCCTAAAAATTTGTCAGTAGAAGTAGGAATGGGTCGCTGCCGCAAGGTCTCCCGATGAGCATGAACTTTTTCCTAGAATTGGCCACTGAGTTACTAAACTGTCACCGGACATCCAGCTGTTATTACAGTTAAATTCACTGGACAGAATTTTTAGGAATTGCCTGTGAGATATGAAACATTTAATATGGATATGCCGCCCGAACTCGCCTGCCAGTACTCGAAGAGTGAAACGTGCGTCACGAAAGTATCAGCAAGAGCATAATTTGTGAAACACTGGTTATTACTCGATTGTACGTTTAGAATTCTCGCGTCAGCACAATGTCTCCGTCTTCAAGTATTGCAGCTAAAGGAATGTAAGAAATTTGCATGCGGTAGATATGGTGTCTCCGTCTTCAAGTAATGTAGCTCAAAGTGTAAGATGTTTGCCTGCGGAAGATATATCTTTAAAATTGTTGTTCCGAAATACCTCTAATATTTGGCAGCTTGACATTACAAGCCAACTATATTGCATTTAGGCGCGCTTTTCCGAGTCGCTTATGCGGAGCAGCCCACTGCGGCATGCCCACTAAACAGATCGCGTGTTTGGTGTATAATTTCGCCGTTTCCTCTCGGCTAAGTCCACTGTGTTTAAAAACTCCATTTTTACGTGTTTGAAGAATAGGATGACGCATTTTCTTCACGCGTACGCGGACAAAGACCGTTCAGCCGGGAAATCGAAGTGCCCCCCGAAGTTCGCACCAAGCTAACGCCTCTCCCCGGCGGCCTAGAACAGACGCTGGTGACGTCGAGGAGAGCGCCGAGGTGTGCGTATGAATTACATGCACTGTAGAGGGAATACACATATTTGAAAATAAAATGCTGGTCATCGAATTTTTATGCAAGATCAACTGCTTGTTCACTGTTATAGATAGAATTTATGTTCTGTGGGGCCACAGATGCATGACAGTAGCGTGATCAACTGGGAGTGCGAATGGTGAAATTTAGAATAGAATTGAATACCAATACTAATCGACTACTATTCGAATATTTTGAAGCAGTAGGCAACCATTTTGAAAGCAGCTCTAGAAAGATATATAACCCATTTTCAAAACAGCATTCCACAACGTTTGTTCTGTAATAAATATTCACAAGCTTTAACAAAGGGACATTACGATTATTTTTAACCGACACAACAACATAACAACCACAAACACCACACATTCGACAGAACACGGGAACTGTGGTCTCTCCTCCATCCTCCTAGTATTCAAGGCATTTTTATCTCTAACCCTGCATAATAAATAATTGCGTTCTCCTTCAAAATCAACCTGATTTCGTCATGGGTCAATTTAAAGCGCTGTAGGCAGCATTGTTATATAGCAGTGACTGGGAACTGCATGCGTCCAAATATGTGCAGCTGCTGCAAGTCGCTTCTCCGTCTCGTCCATTTCTTTTTCTCGTTGTGGTGCAGGGCATGGCCGCCGGGTCGTTTAACCCTCGACTCGAAGACCTTTTCTGGGAGTGGAGACGCTGAAGCTTCGTACTCCGCTTAGTCGACCCAGCCTGCCACGCTTCTACCACTACGTCCCCACGGCGCCCGCGAACGACCCGCACAGCGGCATCACCGTTCGCGTCGACGACGACTTCAAGCGAACAAAGTGAGGACGCGTGTATAGAGAAGAGGGGCCGCATTATACGATTAATGGGCAGATCAATTACACAAAGCGATCGATGCCTCGTATAAAAGAAGTGTCGGTCTGATTTGTCACCAAGTATCGGCTGCCAAACGAACTAACATCCTACTGATAAGAGATATCAATGCTGATGGCATCGATCCTCCTTCCGAACTTTTCTGCATCTCACGCGGTGTTGCGCTGCCTTCGGGTTCGGCCGACGTTTGACCAGGCAACCACATCATGTGATATCGTCATGGTATATGACGCCATGCTGACGTCGCAATGTTGGCGACCTGCGATTTCACAAATAACGTAACTATGACGTCAGCAGTGGTTCCGTGATTTCTAAGCCGTATTCAGTTGTGCGGACTGGGGGCGCCGAGGGCAGTGTTGTACGAACGGCGTTCCAAGGAACGACGTTCCAGGAACTAGTTCCTTTTTGGAGGAACGGGGGAACGCCCCGTTCCATTGAGGATCGGTGGAACTGTAACGGTAACTCGTTACGTTTGCGTAGGAACGACTGAGGGAACGGCGTTCATTCTGTAAACGTTCCTTGGTATTGAACAGGCGCACGCACGCAGCACATCATGCAGACAGGCGGATGGGCGACAGCGTTATAGGTACTTGACTATGCTGCATCCCGATTTTCACTTTAAGCATCCACCAGGGGCGCAGGGAAGCGCGCGATGACGAGACCGACCGCGTGCGGCAAGAACACCTGATTTTTTTTTGCTTGAGCCAGTCTGACAGCAATCAAGGGCCGTTCTGGAGTGTAGACACACTTGGAGAACTTCTTCTCGTCATTCGGGAATTATAGAACCCCATTGTAAGGCCGGCGCCAGGAAAAGGAGCGCTATTTTTTTTCCTCCGTGACTTTTGTTCGGACAACTCAAGAGCAACTTTTAGGGGCGAAGCTCCTTAAGGCGGCACCCGTTCGTCCCTCGTAGTCGTAGTCGTAGTAGTCGTAGTGCGTAACCAGTCTTACGCTTTGACCTCCAAGGTGGTGCCGGTGGGAGATTTTTCCTGTGCGTTGTTGAACAATAAAAAATTCGCAGCGTTAGCTAAAAGCCGACTTCTTCTGTCTCCCATTCCCATTAGCAGCCATTGTTTACCTCCAAGGTAGTGCCTGGTGAGATTTCTCCTGTGCGTGATTAAACAATAAAAATTTTGTTCAAAACGCCGTTGATTGATGAAATAAACCAACGAAAGACGCCAGATGTTTTGTAAAAGCAAAACGAAAGAACGCCAATGTTTCTAAAGCAAAACGAAAAGATGCCAGCTGCTTAACGAAAACGCCAGATGTTTTCTAAAGCAATGGTTTTCTAAACAATGAAAATTCACAGCGTACATGTAAAATCAAAGTGAGCTGCAAGTCGTCATAACTCATCGAACCTTTAGTATAAACGCGCCCGATCTCACGTCGGTGATGATGTACTGGGCAGAATTCACGGAAGGTTCACGGTTTACCGATGAACCTCCGCAGCTTCGCCCACTCATCATCATTCACTCCGTGGATATGCTGTGATTTTTTCTTTGTGTGTGTGTGTGTGTGTGTGTGTGTGTGTGTGTGTGTGTGTGTGTGTGTGTGTGTGTTGTGTGTGTGTGTGTGTGTGTGTGTGTGTGTGTGTGTGTGTGTGTGTGTGTCGGGCGGTTCTGCTTCTGCTACGCGTCCCCGTGGTCTTGTCGGCAGAGGGCAAAGTGGAGGATGATGATGATGAAAAAAACATTTATTATAAAGAGAAAAAAAAAGAGAGTTTGGGGGCCAAAGCATGACCCCGGTACATGGTCGGCGTCCCTAGTCCGGGACACCGCATGACGAGGCCCCGTCTCGCGCCCGTCGCACCAGAGCCCGTTGCGACTCCAGTGAGGAGCAGTTGAGGAGGGCAGTCTCCCATGCCTCTCGTGAAGGGGTAGGGGAAGGGGGCAGGTCGGGATTTTTAGTACATGCCCACACCATGTGGAAGATATCGCAGGTCTCCCCACAGTGTGGGCACCGCCCATCCGTGTTTGGATCGTAGTGCTTTAATATTGCAGGGCAGAGTAGAGTACCTGTCTGCAGGCGCCTTAGAGTTCACTCATCCGCCTTACTTAGCCCCTTTGCAGGAGCCGGGAAAAGGCGGTGAGTGTGAGCCAGCTTACCGTAGTCGAGGCGCGTGCGCATGGTTCCGCGGAGTCCTCGAACGACGCGACTCCTCATCGCGAATCTGGTGTTTGATGCTCATGGACAGAGAGCAGGAATCGGAACGCTAGAGGCCGCAGAGAGTGAGTGAAGCAGCGACTTGCTAACCACCGAAATCCCGTGCGGTGGCCTTCCACTGCACATGAATGGTCTTGGGCCCAACGTCACGGTGGGGCCCAAGTTACGCTTTGGTTCCATGCCTTGGGAGTGATCGCCTTGCCGCGTGCATCGTACGATTCCGACGTTTTATTGGTTTTATGTTCACGCGTTCTCCAACTGCGAAGCTTCGGCCCGTTTCCTTGGAATGTTTTTCTCATCCCGCGGTCTTTTGCGGCTGGTTCAATCGTCTCTTTAGTATCTCGTGCATGCCGCCAGCAGCTATCGACAAATCTGTGTTTTGACACCCGGTTGCGTGAAAGGCGGGAAAGAGGACCGAAACGCAGTGGAGTGGGTTCCGCAGTGGCGCCTGCCCGATGCCTTCGATGGTAGCGTTTGGGCAGGCATCCCTTCAACATGCTAGTTATCTCCGCGGCTATCAGTCTAAAATTTTTGTTACAGTTCAGTTCGACAGCCGCCGCACCGATAACGTCTGCTATGCAGTAAACAATACGCGTAGTACATCACGCGCTACATTCTTGTTGAGCCCGATGAACCGTCCTCGCCCCGACGACCTCGGTTGACTTTGTTCCTATTTGTGTACAACATGGCAGTACTCTCAAGCGACTCGATGGAACGACTCTTCAGCACTGGCAACGAAGTGCTCACGAGAAAACTTCGTTTGTCGGATACTAACATCGAGATGCAGCTCTTGCTGAGTGCGAACAAGGGACTTTACTAAGCTGCGAATGTGTATTCTGTACATTATTTCTACTTACACTGGAGTATTGAATCAGCGCTCATTAAACACCTATGTATGTTCCTTTTGCTGCGGTTTGCTTGCAACATCGACAACTGGGCTAGTTGCTAAGTTGGGAAATTGCTTAATCATAATGGATCCTGTGCAAGAAACTTACTATATTGATGCACGTGTGGACATTTTATTTGAATATCTGAAGCGCAACATTCTGACTACGCATTTGAAGACTGACGTGGAAAGTGCAATATGTGCTGTACTTGCTATAGATAAGCACGAAAGTTGCAGTTATACATGTCTGCGGTATGGCCGGTGGTCTCTAAAAAACCTTTCTAGCAGCGTTTCTTTTGATTCTTGTTATCTACGTATAATCTGCTGCCGCTGTTGTCACATTCGTAAAATATATGTAGTCGATGTGAGCTTTAAATTGCTCACTTTATTTTACCTTAAAATTATCCGGCGGTGACCGGCACTATATTTTGATTAAACACTGAAATGTAACGTTAATGTAACGACACGTTCCAATTTTTGAAATGTAACTGGAACGAGTTCCTTTCGCATTAAAGGAACTTGTAACGGGAACTCGTTCCAAGATTGCGAAGGAACGAGGAACGAGCTTTCGTTCCTGTTTTAGAGGAACGTTACAACACTGGCCGAGGGTCACTTTTCGGTTTTCATGAGGAATCTAAGGCTTTCGCCCTAAAGGGCCCCTTCACCACCCCACGTTCATTCACGACGAAGTGGTTTCACTCGCCTTCACTACCGTTCCTAGAGGCCATGTCTCGCCCTCGCAGTGTACCATGTCAGCACTAAGAGTTGAGCCTATCAAGATTTCGCACTTGTCGGCTACCCGCTGTTATCTCCATATGCGCAGTCGCAAACACAAAAAAAGAAGTCAGTTAATTGCGCACGATAGTCACGCGAGGCAAGGAAGAACGGATGGGCGGCTGCATTGCAAAGCAGTGTAGGAGACAATACACATCTGATATCTCACGTATATGGACCAATCGAGAGTACGTACTGTATAGACGTCACAAATCTCTGTTCTGCGTCACGAAGTGCGCCAGAAAGAGGAGGAACGCAAGGAGAGAATATTGCACTTGTTTTTGTATTTTCAGAGGCTGGTGAGGGCCGTTTAAGAATGTTCGCCACTATGGAGGCTTTGAAACGTTACAAATGAATACTCCAACATCTTAAGACAGCCTGTCATAAATTACTCGTTCACTGCTTAAAGGGAAACGTATTTGCAGGGAAGTGCTTGGACTACGCGACGCCAGTGGACTTCCGGCTTTCGCCCGGAAGTTGCGGAGGGTCAAAAAGGTGCAGGATGAGACACTTCCGATCATCCTCACCTTCGGCGGTCTTGACCCGAGAGATCCGCTCAACTATGCTAACGGCAAGTTCCTTCGACAACCACAGTGATTAACCTAATCCTTAGGCTAAGGCTGACTGGCATTGAGCCAAGGCTGGCGTTGCCCTTTGTCTTTTAATATAGTTATCCGTTGTGGAATTGAAAGCTACGAAAGTGTGGGGTGTCTGAATCATTGTTTTCACAGGAGGAGGGAAAAAAAATAAAGTGTATGGAGATATCACAAGCTATGCGAGTTAATATGACGAGAATCACTTCGCGGATTACTCATTACCTAGCATTTTCCTAGTTCGTTTTAACGCGATACAACGCACATACCCCATGCGCGCACACGTCTAAGCAAAAGAACGTTAACTACCCATGATAGGCAATTACCAAGAGTGATTGACATAGAGTGCTAAAGCGAACTTGTTGGTGCATACTGAACTTCGTAAAAAAGCTCCTGGGCTTGTCGCTTCTTCCTTTTTGCAGTCTTAGCGCTGTTTTTCCGAAGTTCAGGAATAATTGAATACGCTCATATATCACTCACATTTATCAAATATGCGCATATTATTGTACATAATTACACACGTACAATATGGAGTTACAAAAGTGTGACTAATGCATTTTTGTTTTGCGAACAAAAACTACAAAAGTAAGGTCCTTTTTTTCGTCATTATATATACTACCTTCTCAGAGGAGCGATATCACGTGAAGGCACTTGAGTATTGTTGAATATAGTGATCATAAATATGTGATACCTTGGAACCGTTCACATTAAATGTTTTAGCACGTTTCACGTAACGTACGGACAGCCAACCATTTAGGTCATTGTATACCTAACTCTGTGACCAGAGTAACTATAAATTAACAAACTGACTACGAATTAACAACGTATAAGCACAGTGGCTGAAGAATCCCCAAACACTGCTGAATCTTTTGACGCGTACTCATCTGGGCGACACGCACATTCTCGTGCATGGTGCCTGACTGAACAGGACGCGTAGTCCTCCACTACCACGTGCTGAAGAACCGCTGGGATCTGTGCGGAATGATGCCCGAGCCGCGCAGCTACCACGCCACCGTGCTCATCGGAAACACAGTTTACGTCACCGGTAAGACGCCGTGTCACGTGACGTCAATTGAACTATTGCAGGGTGTGTACAAGGAACAATGTAAGACCAATTGCTCAGCAGTGCCGTAGCCAGAAATTTTTGTCAGTGGGGGGGGGGGGGGGGGGGGGGGGTGGGTGGGAGGGGGGCTCAACTATACTTTACGTATGTTCCTGCGTGCGTTTGTATATGTTCGCGTATGGAGGCTATACACATGCAAAACTGAAAAAACTTCGGGTGGTGAGCACCCCCACCACCCTACCCTCGTGGCTATGCCAATTTACTGCGTTTATGCGCCGACATTCGAAAAAAAATGTGTTTTGCCTATACAGTGCGTGTAGCAATGGAAATATTTTGATAATGGCAGATTCTTCAACTCGTATCAGTATATCCAAGCAAAATGAGTCTTCGTGATTGCAAAAGCAATATTGTGTAACAAAGAAGTTTGTCCGCAATTTACATGCCGCATGATGCATGAAGACCCCAATGACAGTAGCCGTTCAGAGGCGCAAGTGTCGGGAAAGGGGAAACTGTGGTGCGCCCCCCTCCCTTGCGTGCTTGTCATCATGGGGGAGCGGCCCGTGTTCCCCGGCACGTACAGCCCCACGTCAGTCACCACGCGCGTTTGGTTTATAACATGTAGTAACCTGAACATGACACGTAGTAGTGAAGTACTCGTAAGTACACTTTCAAAATGTCAACTACAAAATTGAAAAATTGATTTTTCTGTGGCTTTATGAATGTGCTAAGCCATGTCGGCGGCAGCACGTCATCCTGGGCACATTGTCTGGGTCGCTAGCCTTCTGTTCCTCTCCTGCGCCAATGGAAAACGTACACCTCTGTCCATTGTGATGGTCTGACATATCCGCAGCCGTGTAAAAGAAGGAAGGCATGTGTGACGACAAAGCACGTTTGGAGGAAACGCGTACTTAGTGTCTATATTACTGAAGCATGAGTCACTTATCGATTTGATCCGCAATGTCATTTTCAGCGCCATCAGCTGAGCTTTCTGTAGAGATTAGACGAACCCTTTGGAAGGGTGTCTTGCTGGGCGAGTTGGTACGATAACATCATTAAACGCAGCGCAAGAAACACGGACACAGAAAAGGAGCACACTACACTCTTTTTCCGTGTCCCTGTTTATTGCACAGCGTTTAATGATGTTAACCCTTCGAGGGTCTATGTACACAATTGTGTACATCACTTGTTTTTGCTATTTGTATAAAATAAGGGATAAGATAGAGCGAGATACATCAAGCTTTGAAATGAATTGAGCCTCCTGCATAAGAAACTTATCTTCTGTAGCGAACCCTTGGAAATAAGTAATGGGTTGCGCTCTCCAGCGCTTTCTAGTGGGTCGTCCTCTTCGGCTTCTCCTGAGAAGACGCCGCTCGTGCTGAGTCTGTGCCTTGCCGTGACTGTCGCCATTACGTATTGTCGCTGAGTGCCGGCAAATAAACACCTTAACGAATTGGTGGAGAGTGCTGTGCTCCCATACGATGCCCCGGGAGCTTCGATCCCGTACCCTGCCATCTACCATGTCTCAAGACGCCGCCCAGCAAACGCCTCCTCCCGCAACGACCGCATGTCCCGGTGTCCCTCGCCTACGCGATCCATCTATCTTCACTGGCGCCGATGGCACCGACGTGGAGGACTGACTCGCAATGTACGAGCGCATCAACATACTCAATAAATGGGATGAAGCAGGCAAGTTGAGCAACTTGGTATTCTACCTCGCGGGAGTAGCGCATTTGTTGTACAACAACCACGCGTCCGATTTTGCGACTTGGTCCGATTTAAAGACCGCCGTCATCAACGTTTTTGGCCTACCCTGCCGTTCATAAGCAGCAAGCAAAACAGCGCTTACGCGAACGAGCTCAGCAGGACTGTGAATCTTTCACAAGTTATATCGAAGTCGTCCTCGACTTGTGTAAGAAAGCCAACGGAACCATGTCTCCGGAACATAATGAAAGTCATTGACGACGATGCCTTCACCATGCTGCTCTCCAAAAACCCTGGCACAGTGGCCGAGGCCATAACGCTGTTGACAAAGCTATGAGGAGCTCCGCCGGCAGCGTTGGATGACCCGTGACCCGTTCGATGACCAGTTCGATGATTCGTGTGCGAGGAAATTGCACGCCAGTTCTTTCTCCTGGCATTTGCCACCCGCCGCACGTGAGTACCACCAGCAACCTCCGGCTCCTGCGCCCCAGAGTTACACTCAAGTTGTCGCCAGGATGCCCCAAGTAATTCCTGCGGCTGCCCCACTGGGTTATGCCGAAGTCACCGCTACACCTCCGTCCTTCGAAGCAGGTGCGCCGACTACGTATGCTGACGCCATCCCTCGGCCCCGACTGCAACCCACTATGCAGTTTCAGCGGCCGCCCCGTCAATCGCGTCCGGCGACATGGGTGGGGCCTGCCCCGGCGAACCGATGACGCACAACCAACAACCGCGCATCTGCTTTGCATGTGGTTACGCCGGTCACGTGCCATGTTATTGCCATCGCGTGTAGCCGCCTCGACTCGCGTCACCTGTCACTAGCCAGTCCATCCGTCTACTCTACGACCCAACTCCGCATATGTCACCGACGTCACGCCCAGCTCCATCTACTCGCCGCTCTCCGTCTCCACAATGTCGCTCATTGTCACCCATGCGGCCACGTTCTGTCGCACGAGAGCAGGAAAACTAGTCGTCGCAGCCCACGGGCAAAGGCTGTGACTCTATCGAACTGTGAAAGCCCTCAGCGAAGTCCATCGAATTAATAGACGTGTTTGTGGATGGTGTTCGCGCATCTGCCCTTGTCGACACTGGAGCCGCCGTATCTGTTATGGACGCAAAACTTGGCCGCTTACTCCGAAAAGTGACGACGCCACTTTCTGAGATGTCTCTCCGTACCGCCAGCTCCCAGATAATTCATCCAAGCAGTATGCACTGCTCGCGTCTTCATTCAGGACGTTCTGTACGACTTAAAGTTCATCATAATGCTGCATCATCATTTAACTTCATTTTGCAGCGCACTGTTGTTGCATATGCTAACTTTGCTGAAGGCACTATCATATTCGACGAGTCGTTCGACGATCCGCGTTCAGCGACCCACGTCAAAAGTGTAATTTTTCTTTGCTCAACATGGACTAACCAAAAACGAATTTGAACTACATTTCTGACCTGAGATTTCGTTCTCTTTATGCAAAAAGATCATGAATGGCTTAAGAGTATATATATATATATAATATATATTATATATATATATTATATATTATATATATATATATATATATAATATATATATATATATTATATATATATATATATAATATTATATATATATTATATATATATATATATATATATAATATATTTGATTACTAATAATTAAACATTTACTATAACACATAATTAACGTATTACAACATTACTTATACTGCAAATAACATCGAAGGCCGAAGTAACATTGCGTCGATTTGACGCATTTAGAGGAAGTTGTTCATAGGTGGCCTCTGAAAGGGTTGAGGATGTGCTGACAGACGCACGTATTCCCTTCCCAGGTGGGTTTGATCCAGAGACTCGAAGTGCGGAGAGCTGGTGGCCTGCAAGACCACGTTTGCCTACGACATCGACGCGATGGAGTGGAGTCGCAAGGCCGACATGAAGACCGGACGACGGCACACGGGCGGCAGCTTTCAAGGACAAGCTTTTCGTTTTCGGCGGCAGAGGACGCTTAGGACGGTGAGTCTTAGCAGATGGAATGGTGAAACACACTTTGACATTAAGGAAAATATGAATAAATTGCTCAGCTTATTATGTCATCATTGAGAACACGCTTATGCAATAGGCAAATAAATATGGATAGCCTATAGTAATGGTTTAATCACGCACTTAAAACAAGCAACGGAGTTTAAGGAAACCTATAATTAGCCGCTCTGTAGTTAGATACCTAAATCGTTTGCTGAAATGGGGGTCACATGATACCAACCTTTACCAAAGAGGGCGGCGCTCATTATAGATTAACTTCTGCGAATGAAAGCTTGAGTAGTCACGCAACCAAAGCTCTGTCAATATGACCCACCGTCCTGTACCGTTCTTAACTTCGAATACTTACCATGACGAATTGAGTATACACTGAAGACGAGAAAGGTCACCCAAGACCAGGGCACGTATTCAAAAAACGTCTTGCGGTAAATATTTCGTAAGAGAATATTTCAGCAATGACGATGCGGGACATATCGTTAGCGAAGCCGGCTAGCAAATGGAAAAATGCACTTACGAAAGAAACGCTTTGGAATTCGGCCCCAGATCTTATAAGCGTTCACGGAAACTGACTTGTCGAATAACCAGTGTCCTTACAGCAAAGCTTCGACCTGAAGCGGACTTTTCACACGGTGACTTGCATCGGCCAGCGGGCCCTAAATTAACAGCTCTGTTAACACGCAGAGCCGTCGAATCGACTGAAGAGTAGACCGTCGTCCGACACGTGGAAAGAGTGCACGCCACTGGACATGCCCCGCATGGCCGTAGGCTGCGCCACGGTAGCTGATTCATCTACGTGGTCGGCATGGTGCCGGAGGCGGACGATCTGTACCGAGCTGTGGACAGGGTCAACATTTACGACCCAAAAACGCATACGTGAGTTCCGCAGCAGTTAACGTTGACTGATGGTATGTCCCAAACATGGTACGCTGAGCTGTAGGATTACTGAACGCAATGTGTGCTGGTAAGAGACGCCGTGTGGTGGATTACGTCGGAGCACTTTCGCTCACTTGATTTTTGAAAGTTGATCAGCATCTCAGTACGCGTGGGTACCAAGTTCCTAAGTGCTACGAAGTACTATCATACTCCAGTCACACTGAACGTTTTAACGTCATTAGATTGGAATGAAAGAAGAAGGTGCCACAAATGAGATTCGCTCCGTGCTGATGCTACACAGGAAGAATGTCATTCTGCCGAGATGCCATTAGCAATAAGGCCAGACTATCGAGCTCAGTTAAATCATATTATACATTGTATCGAGCTATTTTCGAACACCACTATGCTTTCATGTGAATAATTTAAAAAAATAAGTTCGGCAGATCCCACGCGTTGTGGGAATCGGTTTCATGCGAAACAGTCAGCGAGTTCTTCTATGCTGTATTTTATAGATCTGAGCCAAGCGTTACGAGGTGGATCGACGTGTTTTCGTAAGTGTAGTAGCTGTGTGCACATAGTGGGCTTACCAAGCACGGCGACAACGGTGAAGTTTAAAGGGTACTTATGGTTCGACGTAATGTCACTCCTCACGTTAGAATACATTCGTCAATGTTGTCGAAACCAACTGCAGTTATGGTGCAATAATTTGAATATTATACGTAACTTTCGATAATGTATTCCTCCGGGGTCGAGCAATGCTTCAATATAGCTTGCTGTATCATACTAATAAAATGTGATGTGTATTACACTGCTATAAAAGTGCCGCCAACACTGGAACCACAGACGTTAATCTAATGCATCTTAGCAGTACCTATGTAGTGTTTATTGCTTTGTTATAAAATTAGATAGCCAGTACCACAACCACAATTGACGTTGCACCGACATTACACCTGCATAGGCTGTTTTTCCAAACCGGCTTATAGACCTGGCCTGGCTCTGCGGTAGAATACGTGATTGCCACGCAAAGTGCTTGGGTTCAATGCCTGCTGGGATTCTAATCTTTCCTTCGTCGGGTAAACGCTGCCGATGTCAGTCTTTCTTCACGCTCTCGCATTTAAATTGCCAATGTCTGTTCTCGTCGTTCCTGGGTAGATATAAACTGTCAATCACCTGTGGCGCATGCCGCGTACACCGCGGCCCGTAATTAACAGGTATGTGCCACACGTCTCTGGAGTAAAGGGTTTGACCACGTACGTGACGGGGTTTTCACGTTATTCATGTCATGACCCGACAGTCATATTCGTCAACTCTTTTACCCTCCCATGCCAATTTCGGTGTACATCAAGTCATTGAGGCGATCATGAGAGCACCCAGATATAGATAGATAGATAGATAGATAGATAGATAGATAGATAGATAGATAGATAGATAGATAGATAGATAGATAGATAGATAGATAGATAGATAGATAGATAGATAGATAGATAGATAGATAGATAGATAGATAGATAGATAGATACGCTCAAAGTCGCAGAAGTTCGCTAAGAAATGCTTCGCATTTAAAAAAAGATCGCACGTATTGCCTTGACGCGCCTTCCTTGCAATATCGCGAAGGTGTGCGAAGTTTGCGCCAAAAGTAGTTAAGTTCGTTAAAATTTCAATGTCGAATTGTGCGATATATCAAACTATTTCCCGTATTTTACGTGTACTATATACGCGGGTTTGATTGTATTCCAAAAGAATTGACCCGAAAAGATGCAGAAGGTAATTGCAGATAGCCTGAAACGCTAATCTATCTATAATAAAATAATATGAGGCGTCGCTTCACACAATAAACACGTACAGGGCACTTCTATTTCGGATAAATGGCCACCATAAGCCAAGATGACGCTCAGTCAGTAGCCACAGGCGATAGAATTAACACAACCAATAGGACTGAATGACGACGCTCATTGCAGCAGGTGCTGTTATCGTAGAATAAAGCTTCACACCAAATAGACGCTGAAGCGAGACGCAGTAACGATACTGAGGCGCGTATTCGCTGTCGTGCTCGCTGTCGCGTCCGTGCGACGGCGGGCAGGCCGGGCCAGGTGCCCCCGAGGTTAACGGTCGAAGCTTTCTGGGACAGGCTGCCATACGGCTGTTTTCTTGTTAAAGTGGCAGGTGCCTTAAAAACGATGAAGTAATATATTTGCATAAGGGCTTCTGTAATTAAGTACGCGAAATCACTCATTTTACCTTGGCTCCGGGTTAAAGAGTATACATTCGATTCGAATGCCAAGGGAAATCACACAGTAGATCTCACTAAATGGCAGAAGTAATTTGATTATGATATTAATTAATACGGTTGTGTGGCAGCCGAATAATCTAATTAGGTGCAAGTATCGTACCCTTCGAGCGATGTTACAACGTTCAGTCTGACAGGGGTCTAACAAACCCGAAAGATGTGTGCCGACTGAGGGAAGCACGGCAAATATGCGAATGGTGTGGTCAGAGTTGGGAAGCGTAAAGGAGCTGCGAAACTATGCGGTGGAGGTGGGCGCTGTTGAGATTCCCCGTAGACAAGTTCGGAAGAGGCGAGAGCGCCGCAACTAACTCGTCTGCCTAAAACGGGCGCTCATCTTGGAGACACCGTAGAAACTTCGAAGCGGTGATGCTCTATTGCCTTTGTTCTTCTTTCAGGTGGTCCGAAGGTCCGCCGCTACCCAAACCGCGCGCGTTCCCTGCGGCGGCTTCTCTCGGAGACAAGCTGTGGCTGATCGGCGGCTGCTACGACAACTCGGAACCGGGACTAAACCTGGTCAGCTTGCGAGACGTGGACGTTCTCGAACCAAGCGGGTGGGTACACATGGGCTACCACCCACTCGAGGCACGCCGCGGCTGTCGCTGTAGCTGGTGAGTACTATGAATCTTTGATTGCGTTGTTCAGTATTTGACATTACTCACCCTTATACTTATTCGAGGAGCAAAATTATGCGTGATTGGTGAGGAGACTGAATGCTTGATCAGTAGACTGGCCTATTTCCCTGAAGACAAAGGTGGAATCGCATTGTTCTCCGTCTGACTCGCAGACACCACAGTTACGTTCTCGTGTATGAAGCCACACGATGGAAACTGGGTTGTTTTTTTTATTCTCTTGAGCAGTCACCAGCATGAACGTCATCAAGTATGGGGGTAACAGTAAAATGGGCACCGTGGCCATTTCAATGACGTTGTAATGAAGTTATTCGAAGGACGCCTTTCCATTCGTGCTTTTAAAAATGAGTCACATGTCTACCTTCTAAAAACCTAACAAACCTCACACCACAATAAATTCCTTCTCTTATTTTGTGCAACTTTTACCGCGATTTTGGGGTAATAATCGTGAGTGCGGCCATTAAACGGAGAAGAAAACCACTTTCTTTTTCGTGCATGTTTTCAACGCTACTTGCCTTTACTGCAGCACTCGCATGGACAGGGAGAAAAAGAACTTTTATCACTTTGAAGCCGTTGGAAGAATGTTATTCCGCACCCTCGTCCTCCTCCTGTTTACTCGTGGCATCCTCAAACTCGAATCTATCCCATACGTGGTCGTCATCGTTTCATCGAATTTGTTCGAGATGTCCATGGACATGAAGCTTTTCTGCACCTTCTTGAGAGAAACCTTACCCCACGCTCAGAAAATCAGTGGCACGCGTCCACAAGGGATGCCCTCTTCAGCCATCCAGTCGGTGGTGTTTGGTGGTCGGCAGCGTCTCGGAGCGTTTGTTACCTGGAGATGCCGAAAACGCTGCACGGCCGCCTTCTTTTTTGCCCCCGAAAATGATATCTTCGTAATTCTCGCACCACAAAACGGTTAATACTGCTAACCTTCTCAACAAAGAAAACGCGGATAATTTTAAATATATATATAGATATATATATATTTTTTTTTTTTTTTTTTTCTTGGGGGAGGGGGGATCCTTTACCATAGTTGTGGGTGCGGCTATCACATGTATGCGGTCAGTACTCTAGTGTATGCGGTATGCTAGACTTCTTTTCTGATGCTAAGCTTTGTATAATCTACCATTGAAGTTTAGTTTTGCTGCGTAAATTGTATAAATGTACGTACATATTTTTTCTTCATCTAAATGCGTCAATTCTTCAAAAATCGCGACTTATATCCAACCAACGTTTATGTTCATGTGTGACTGGATGTGCATGTGTGTGTATGCGGTTGATCGGCGCGCTCTCATGCTTCATGTGCTTTCACGCCAATCCCCTAGGCAACTGCGTATAGGCTTTTAACGGATGTGCACGGTGCCGCCATATTGGGCTGTTAACCTTGCCGTTTTTTATCTTGAACAACTGAACGATCGGCGCCACGGTTGGCGTATATACACATGAAAACGGCTAGGTTGGTGCATTCGATGTTTCCTGACTTTATTAGTTCACGTCACCAGATACAAAAATAAGAAAACATTCGTTGAACAATTGCCCATACGTCTTACGTAAAATAGTCTATATTGGTTGTCTGTAATGAACTTCTTTGAAGTTTCCCGTTCATTCTTCCTCGCAGACACCAACATCTACGTCATCGGCGGCACCAGCAGCGTACTCAACGGACCAATTAGACGACCGGAAGTCTACCTGCAGCAAGACGACCGGTACAAGTTCCCGGCCGAATACCCGGAAGCCATGACCGGCATTTCCGCCGTGTCCGTGCCTCCGGTCACGCCTACGTTCAGGAGTCGCTCCCTGACGTGCATGATCACGGACGCATTGGCGGAATAGCGACGTCGCTGCATTTTTATACCACGTCACGACGCGCGTTAGGAGGCTCTACTAGCGGCATTTTGTCGTAGGAAAAAATTGATCGCACCGCTATAAAGGCCTTCGCAGTCTTGGCGCGAAGGCGAATATGCGTACGAACGTTATAATACGTGAAGATTTCTTGCTTTCTTTCTACTTCGAGAATACACACACGAATGCATACAAAATAGCATACGGCCAGAACGTGGGAACGTAGAACGCATCTCTCGCTCCGCTTGTGAAGTCAACTGACCGGAGCGTAGAGGCACGGCCGCAAAATAAAAGATGAGGTGCGGCCTGCCGAACGCTCTTTTGCGCCGGTGAGAGCGCTCCTTCTCTCTCCCACCGCCGCAGCGCTGAAGAACGGTAAAGGAAAACTGCTCGCACAGGCGGGAAGCCGCCTGCGAGTGATCGTTTTAGTGGTCGGTATTGTCGCCTCGCCTTGACCTGTGACTGCATTCCGGCTATTTATGTGCAAGACTCGCCAGATGACATGGCAGTATGGTTGTCTCTTCTGCGGTTATTGCTGCTATAGCGGACAGATTATGCTCCCGGGAAGACGGATTCATTCGCTTGTCACACGTTTTAATATCATTTGCAGCAAATGGCATTCATCGTGAATGTTATTGGGTTCTTGCGTTCCTGTTACACACAGGTGTAAAAAAAAACGCCAGGCCTGCGCTGAAACCGCAGCACAGACACAGCGAAAGCTGGAAGAGCGGCGTTTCTAGAGCCCGTTAAGCTCTCTTGGGGCTACAATACAAGTACACTAGAAAGGTACCCACTATGCCATAAATCACAATTTTTGTGAAGCTGGGAAGCACCTACTAAGCCATTATTCGTCATTCTGCGGAGAAGCGAGGCACCAGCTACACGTCTGTAAGGCATTATGTGCACTTTGTTGAAGCGACAACTGATGACGATGAAGAATTATGGCTCAGCCCATAATTCTTCAGCCCATGGGCTGGAATCTTTAAACGGCCCACCAGTTATGTAATTTGCATTGGGTGACGCCCGGTCGCTATTTCCCTCTCCCGTCATGCTGTATAACATATGTTGGCGTGGGAGAGAGACGGGGGGGGGGGGGGGTGGCGAAGAACTTTACTGCGACCCCGAGGAAATGGATCATGCGCTTATGGGCTTCCTTGGCAACCAATACAAGTGCACTTGCGAGGAACCACTACGCTATAAATCACTCTAATTTTACTGAGACCCGAGGAAGTGGATCATGCGCTTATGGGCTTCCTTGGCGACCAATACAAGTGCACTTGCGAGGAACCCACTACGCTATAAATCCTTGTAATTTTTGAGAAGTAGGGCAACAGGCACTGTGCCATTTTTCGTCATTCTACGGAGAGCGTTGGTACCTGCTAAACGCATGTAAGGCTTTATGCGCACTTTGTTGATGCTGTGCCTGATGACGATGAGGAATTATGGCAGAGCCCTTTGTAATGGGTTGGAAGCATTCAACAACCTACTCGTTGCGCAATTCGCATTGTGTGACGCCTGGTTACAGAATTCGCGTTGTGCGACGCTTGGTGCTTTTACTCTTCTACCACGCTATATTGCATATGCTAATGTGGTTCCTTCCCGACATGAAGGCTGTATAGGACCTTTTTGCAAAGCAGTTTCAAGCACCGGCATGGCTCAGAGGTTGAAATACTGGCTCCCACGCAGAGGGCCCTGGTTCGGAACCTCATTCCATCCTGGAATTTTTTCCTATTTCGAGCGATACTGTTACGGACACCGGCGGCGGCGGCGGCGGACAACCTACGGCGCCAAAAACGGCCGGTGAAACGATCTCATAACAGCTTTCCGCTGTAAAATGGCATTCGCCATTGATATCGATGTTTGTCCCCAGTGCAGTGCGCTTTTTGCTCATTAGTATCCGCATCACGAAACTTCAAAATTTGCTTCAATGGCTGGGGCAGATATTAAGATACTGCGCGCGACATTGCAACCTTTCTACCGCGGGCACCACTTAACCACATGGAACATGAATGAATTGAAGAACAGACGAGCATTTGCAAACGTGGCCGACAGAAGGGCGGGGCGTCAAGTCGGAGGTTTGTCACTGGAAACATTTAGTCAGAGTCCCGTAAACAATAATGCAGTTCCACAAGTTGCTTCAGCCATCGTGCTGTGCACGAAGAACTTATCACAACCTTAATAGCCGTTAATGAGAACCTCAACACTGATTACGTTTCGCTTTAAGTGATCAATTTTCTAAATCTTTTGCCAGCGCCTGTCGTCGAGGTCACACATGTCGCGCTTGCATGAGTTCGGGAAACACATTCAGTTGGCGAATGACGTTGGCTGCGAAGGTCATTTCGATGTGCCCATGTAGCAGCAACAAAAATGGCATTAACACATAATCACATTCACTACGAATGACATTGCATGTTGCCACGTGACAGGGGTAGTACAAGCGTGTGGCACAGCGCCGTTGCCAAAGACGGCCGGATGATTGCAAAACTTCGTTGAACAGTCGTTTTTTTTTTTTTTTTTTGTTCTGCTTTGAACAAAAGTGGTCCACTGCTGTTCGTTGATGTTCTCAGTCGTTCGAATGCTGTATCTCTTGTTATCTGCGTGGATGGGTTTCATTGCGGGAGCTTTTTAAAGAGCAGTGATTACTGTCTGTTCCTAAATTAAACCAGCGTGGTAGGAATAGTGCGCCATGTACATGATGGCTAAATCTGGTTGTATTACTACTTGCAATTGCACCAGATAGTGTCCTTTTAAATGATGCGAGATTCAAACGAGTTAACCATTAACTACGTTACTGAACAAAGTCACTGGAGGCGTTTTGCCTATATTAGTTTCAAATGGCAAGTTGGGCAAGTTTGCGCGTATTCACGTCTTGAAGAAACAGTGCAGATAAAAAACGCACACAAGAATGGAGGGAAGGACGTACAGCGCTCCAGTCCCAACTGAAAGTTTATTGGGAACAAAAACAATATTAACTGATGTGCCAAACCACCATTTTTTAACGTGGGCTGTATTTTCTTTATTTGTCGCATTCTTCTTGCAGTGTTTTGCAAGTGCTCATTGGTTCTGCTTGCGCGCATTTCGAGGGCGGTGCGCGTTCTACAGCGAAAGCTGTTATGAGATCACAACAAGGCCATTTTGGCGCTGTAGTTGTGCGCCGCCGCCGCCGCCGGTGTCCGTAACCACTATCGCTGGGCGTTCTGCGTAGGAGCCCAGTTCCTACCTCAGAGCCATGCCCGGTGCTTGAACTGCTTTGCAAAAAGACCCTATACTGTCCTCATGTCGGAAGGAACCACATTAACATATGGTAATGTAGCGTGTAGAAGATAAACAACCAAGTGTCACACAATGCGAATTCTGTAACCAGCATCACAAAATGCGATTGCGCAACGAGTGAGTTGTTGAATGCTTCCAACCCATTACAAAGGGCGCTGCCATAATTCTTCATGATCATTACCCACAGCTCACACAAGTGCACATAATGCCCTTACAGGTGTTTAGCAGCTACCACGGTTCTGCGCAGAATGACGAAAAAATTGCGTAGTGGCTGCTTCCTTCGTTCACAAAAAATTTGATTTATAACGTAGTGGGTTCCTCGCAAGTGCAATTCTATCGGTTGCCAAGGAAGCCCTTATAGCTCCCATGATCCATTTCCTCGGGGTCTCAATAAACTTCATTTTTTCTCTCTATCTCTTCTTCTCACGTTAGCGTACGTTATAAACCGTGGTGGAGAGATGAAATAACGACGCGGGGCGTCACACAATGCTAATTACGTACTAGTGGGTCATTTAAACTTCCAACCCGTTACAGAAAGGCTCAGTCATAATTCTTCATCGTCATCAGCCGTCGCATCAAGAAACTGCAAATAATGCCTTAAAGATGGTACCTCTTTTCACAAGTCTTCACCGCGAATGACGAGTAATGTCGTGGTGGGTGCTTCCAACTTCACAAAAATTAGTCATTGTGGCGTAGTTGGTACGTTGCTATTGTAGTTGTATTAGTAGGCCACAGAGGAGTTATACATGCTCTAGAAATGCCGCTCTTCGAGCTTTCGCTGTGACTGTGCTGCACATTTCCGCGCAGGCCTGGCGTTTTTTTCTTACTATCTGCGATGAAATTCGCGAAATCAAAAGTACCTGGTACTCTTGCGTTTAAACGCCGTCTTCCAGGGCAGGGATGTGCAGGCCGTCGCCCGCTCCGGACACCTCCGCGTTCGACGCCATTCCACTGACCTCGCGTTCTTTAGATGTGAAGCACCTTATAGCGGAGTTCAGTCCGTTGGTGGTGGTGGTGGTGGTGTGCGGCGTGACCCCCTTACTGCGCATGCGCACTCCCTCTCCACTTCCCCTCTCATCCTCTCCTCCCGTTTCCCTTTCCCCCTCCCCTTCCCCTCCCCCTCTCATTACCCCCTCCACTTCCTCTCTCCACTCCCTTTCCCTCTCCCTCTCCACATCACCACTCCCGTTCCCTTTCCCCTTCTCTTCCCTTCCCCCTCCCCCTCTCCTTTCCCCCTCTCCCCTTTCCCCTCACCACACCACCTCTGAAACGCGGGCTCTACATGCCGAATATTGCTTCGCATCGCCTCATGGTCCCCTTTAGTGGGAGATGGTGTGATTTTTTCATCAACTTGTGCACGCAAGTGATCGACAAGTTCCTTTTTGTTAGCGTTGGCACTCGTCTTGGGAATCCTGTTTGCTGTTAGATATGACAGGGGCACGCGCAACACGAACAAGTGGTCTACGTTTCAACGAGGGCGCGGGTAGCTTGTACGCAGGATAAGATGGAAAGCTGGTCGGCACGGCTGTCGGTCGCAGCACCTTGCGCTTCAAGGTGCTGCGACCGACAGGGTGCTGTGCCCTTGAGTTGGGTACCCACTTGCTGCCTTTGTCGTCGCCCTGTCCAAGAATGTTTCGTAGCGAGGCATCGCGGAGTTCTTCGTCTGCGGGGAGCTTGTCTAAGGAAATATTCGAGTTTTTCGCACTTACTGATCTGCAACGCGGCACACAACAGGTCTTGGACATCGCGGTTTTAATGAAATGTCTGATAACATAAAGCACTCACTGCTAGAGTCAACGCACCAAAAACCACACCTTTTCTACCTCGTAAGCAAGCGTACGGCGGCTCCTTTCAGCAAAAGCGTTTGCTTGCGCTCGCCCGAGCCAATGCTCCGAGCATTCGCTTATGTACTAGCGGCCGTGGTTTACTAGTGTGCCTCGATGTGTGCGCGCATCAAGGCACCCTGTGGTTTACCGATGTGCAGCGCCCCCACGGTAGCGTCTCAAAACTCTCCATGTCACTCGTTCCCCCATTGAAAGCGCAGCCATTCAGCAGGCCGCATGCTTGCTTCCACTGCCTCGGGACGCTACCTGCGCGGGGCTGAGCGTAAAGGTGTATTCAGACGGGGGAGAAATGCTCGGCGGAGACGGGGGATTGCGGATCACGTGACCGCGACGTCACGGATTAGCGAGTGGGCGTGAGCCCCCCGCGGCTCCTCGGAGGAGACGGGGACCTTTTCCCGACAGGACAAACGATCCCCGGCGGTGGGGGATGTGGCGGAATTTCGGGCTCTTGTTTGGCCACATTGTTGCACTTGCTCCTGCAGAGAGCGGCAGTGGGTGTCCAGTCTGCAGTTGGGGTCATCTGTAGCTGGGGTGATCGTCGTCAACAGCTGGTGAAACGGGCGGTACAAGCCACAGGAGTGGTCTGGTAACACTGGTCTCCCCTCCGTTCGCCCCGTCCGTGTGAGCGGGGGGCATTTGTGGAGACTTCTCCTCGCAAGCTGACGTCACTAGGCTCCGCATTTATCCCCCGAGCATTTCTCCCCCGTCTGAATACCCCTTAATCGACGCTCAGGTAAAAGTGAATGCGAATGCCAAAAGCGTGCCCCGATGTCAAGCTAATAATCTAGTAACGTTGGTCAAGCACAACATCCAAAAATTTACCAGTGACAGCCTCCCGCCAAATAAAAACGTCAATGCACTTGCACTTCACCCTTGTGAACGTCCATGTGAACTTGGCATTCCCCGTGCACAGATGACGCAGAACGAATTAAAAAAAAAATAGTATTACAGTCCTCCTCAATGAAACAGCTGTTTCTCCAGAAAATAATGGTTCGTTCGAATTGCTAGTATACTATATTCACAGCAGTAGACAGGTTGGCTTGTTCACAATTCTTAATGTTGCATACATAACACAGAAACACGAGGGAACTATAGCAAATAGGTACAAAACTGGAAAAACTCAGTCATATGTGCACTCCGTCGTCCCACCTGCACATTGTGTTGAAGTTCACTTATACAACAGGCACCTTCACTTATGCTACGAATAATGAAATATCACCCAACCTTCGTTAGAACAGTGATGACTTGTTGCCTAACTGCCTGTCACCTATTTCTCTTCTACAATGTGTTCTAATGTTGTAAATCATCTGTTCTACTTGTTTGGTAATAAAAACGCAGGCCGTTACATTGAGCGACCAGTGTTTCACCAATTTGTATTCCATGCAGAAGTTCGTTTCTTGCATTTGCATGCACGACAAAGTCATGCCTCAACTGATACAAGAAAGAGTGTTCGCACTATTTTATTGAAATCAAAACAGAAGCAGTCCTCATGTCAGTGTAAGCATATGTATATTTCCATTTTTGTGCACAGAACCTGCACTCAATACTGACACATGGAACAACATATACAGTACAACCCAAGCACTATATAGAATTCACAGCAGTAGAGCAACATGAAAGTAGTGTGTAAAACCTCCTCATAATGCCTACTGTCATCTGCACATCACAGTGCCAGTATCTAAGCACAATCCAAAGAAATTGGGATGCC